>NW_027640376.1:600000-780015 GCF_949752795.1 Hyperoodon ampullatus | reverse complement strand
GATATTCCATCGTACGTAAGTACCACAATTTTTTGAACCATTTTTATATTTCCTGGGTTATTTAAGGTGTATCCAAGTAGAGGTCCTTGTAAGCAGTGCAGCCCTAAATTTTGGGGTGGCTCTGTCTTATTGATTTTCAGTTTTCCCAAGGTATATTCCGTAGACTGGAAGTGGCCTTGGCTCTGTAGCTCTGTTGTTTACTTGTTTTAGGGAACACAATGCACTCCTCCAGAGAGGCAGTTGGCAATTTACATCCCGCCCATCAGCATAACAAGGCTCCCTGTTCTCCAATGCCTGTCTTGCCTTTCTGGTTTTTACACATTTTATGGATGTCCCTTTTGACCGGTGGGAAGTGATACTTCTTTGTAGTGCAGATTTGCATTGCCCGCTTGCTTGCTTGGCCAAAAAGGGCGTATGCGTTTTCTACTGAATATATTCAGGAGAAAACGCATACGCCCTTTTTGGACAAGTGCATCATTGTTGAAGTTGTGCCCCTCTTCCTGTGCTTTAAAGGTGATTCCAACGTACCTCTTGAAATCAGTTTCCTGCTATTCTGCCTCGCTTTCAAGTCCGCCTCGTTGCCTTGCCTCAACAGATTTTTGGACGATAGTTGTCCTTTATTACTCGGCCAGTTTGTGAATTCCTGTGCCCCTGAGCTCCATTCTTCAACTCGATTTTGGTGAGCTGACCGCAAGTCCAAAATTTTGGTTCAGGACCTATACTGGTTCCCGGTGTGTGGCTGAGACTTTGGTTAATTCTTCTTCCTGCCGGGAAATTACAGTGATATGTGCCCGTCCAAATGCCTAACAGCTACTCTCTCATTGGTTCTCCCTCTTCCCTTTCATCCTCTGCCAAATTGGAAACCTGTGCGAACCAGGAGGTTAAAGGGGCTGTCCCTCCATGTTGGGAGGTTGATAGTAAAGCAGATGGAAAGTCAAACCGGAGCACCAGGAGAGGGACTATTCGTTGAGTTTTAGAAACTTTTCGTATTCACAGTGTGTCCGTTCTCTAGGTTTCCCGTACATGTTATAGCTGTAGTAATATTCCCTTCAAACTGGAGAGTTGGGACCCATGGAATGGGTGCCAGGCATTTGTGCTTTAAAGGGTCTGCATTTGCTCACCCAATCAAACCAATCTTCTCAGTCCCAAGTGTCCAGCCTTATGCCACATCCAGCTGTCGTTGTAGATACGGTCATTCCAGGTTTCATCAGAGACCCTGAAGGAATTGTAAAGAATTTCCCAGTTTTTTTGTTTTGTTTTTGAAATTCCTTTTTATAGTGGGTTTGAGCTGATTCTCGCTGCCATGTTTATGCCAGTCTAGACACACTTGATTCCCTTACGGAGACATATCAATACATAGGTTTTAATATTCTTACTAGTCAGATATCTTCCTCTGCGGGAAATATGGCGTTTTGAGTCCCTTTCACTGAGGAAGGTGTAGGTCTTGTCTATTCCATAGTTGGTTTTTGGAACGGTACCTGTGCTTATATCAAACTCTGGTTTTATGCATCACCCCACCTCTCCTTCCCCCTTAAGCAGGCATAAGAGTGTTTTCTAAATGTGAGTCACTGTTCTCTTTCCTAACTCAGTTCAAGTGTAGCCATGTTTACAGGATCTTCATAAGTGATATCTTATGATAAGTTTCTTTTTCTCTGTGACTTATTTCACTTAGAATCATCGTACCTGAATCCACCCATTTTGCTTCTACTGGTCTTATGACATTGCTTTCATGGCTGAGGGATATTCCATCGTACGTAAGTACCACAATTTTTTGAACCATTTTTATATTTCCTGGGATATTTAAGGTGTACCCAAGTTGAGGTCCTTGTAAGCAGTGCAGCCCTAAATTTTAGGGTGGCTCTGTCTTATTGATTTTCAGTTTTCCCAAGGTATATTCCCTAGACTGGAAGTGGCCTTGGCTCTGTAGCTCTGTTGTTTACTTGTTTTAGGGAACACAATGCACTCCTTCAGAGAGGCAGTTAGCAATTTACATCCCGCCCATCAGCATAACAATGCTTCCTGTTCTCCAGTGCCTGTCTTGCCTTTCTGGTTTTTACACATTTTGTGGATGTCCCTTTTGACCGGTGGGAAGTGATACTTCTTTGTAGTGCAGATTTGCATTGCCCGCTTGCTTGCTTGGCCAAAAAGGGCGTATGCGTTTTCTCCTGAATATATTCAGGAGAAAACGCATACACCCTCTTTGGCCAAGTGCATCATTGTCAAAGTTCTGCCCCTCTTCCTGTGCTTTAAAGGTGATTCCAACGTACCTCTTGAAATCTGTTTCCTGCTATTCTGCCTCGCTTTCAAGTCCGCCTCGTTGCCTTCCCTCAACAGATTTTTGGACGATAGTTGTCCTTTATTACTCGGCCAGTTTGTGAATTGCTGTGCCCCTGAGCTCCATTTTTCAACTTGTTTTTGGTGAGCTGACCGCAAGTCCAAAATTTTGGTTCGGGACCTATACTGGTTCCCGGTGGGTGGCTGAGACTTTGTTTAATTATTCTTACTGCCTGGAAATTACAGTGATATGTGCCCGTCGAAATGCCTAACAGCTACTCTCTTATTGGTTCTCCCTCTTCCCTTTCATCCTCTGCCGAATTGGAAACATGCGCGAACCAGGAGGTTAAAGGGGCTGTCTCTCCAAGTTGGGAGATTGATAGTAAAGCAGATGGAAAGTCAAAACGGAGCACCAGGAGAGGGACTATTCGTTGAGTTTTAGAAACCTTTCGTATTCACAGTGTGTCCGTTCTCTAGGTTTCCCGTACATGTTATAACTGTAGTAATATTCCCTTCAACCTGGAGAGTTGGGACCCATGGAATGGGTGCCATGCATTATTGCTTTAAAGGGTCTGCATTTGCTCACCCAATCTCACCAATCCTCTCAGTCCCAAGTGTCCAGCCTTATGCCACATCCAGCTGTCATTGTAGATAGGCTCATTCCAGGTTTCATCAGAGACCTGAAGGAATTGTAAAGAATTTCCCAGTTTTTTTGTTTTGTTTTTGAAATTCCTTTTTATAGTGGGTTTGAGCTGATTCTCGCTGCCATGTTTATGCCAGTGTAGACACACTTGATTCCCTTACGGAGACATATCAATACATAGGTTTTAAGATTCTTACTAGTCAGATATATTCCTCTGCGGGAAATATGGGGTTTTGAGTCCCTTTCACTGAGGAAGGTGTAGGTCTTGTCTATTCCATAGTTGGTTTTTTGAATGGTACCTGTGCTTATATCAAACTCTGGTTTTATGCATCACCCCACCTCTCCTTCCCCCTTAAGCAGGCATAAGAGAGTTTTCTAAATGTGAGACACTGTTCTCTTTCCTAACTCAGTTCAAGTGTAGCCATGTTTACAGGATCTTCATAAGTGATATCTTATGATAAGTTTCTTTTTCTGTGTGACTTATTTCACTTAGAATCATCGTATCTGAATCCAACCATTTTGCTGCTACTGGTCTTATGACATTGATTTCATGGCTGAGGGATATTCCATCGTACGTAAGTACCACAATTTTTTGAACCATTTTTATATTTCCTGGGATATTTAAGGTGTACCCAAGTTGAGGTCGTTGTAAGCAGTGCAGCCCTAAATTTTTGGGTGGCTCTGTCTTATTGATTTTCAGTTTTCCCAAGGTATATTCCGTAGACTGGAAGTGCCGTTGGCTCTGTAGCTCTGTTGTTTACTTGTTTTAGGGAACACAATGCACTCCTCCAGAGAGGCAGTTGGCAATTTACATTCCGCCCATCAGCATAACAAGGCTCCCTGTTCTCCAATGCCTGTCTTGCCTTTCTGGTTTTTACACATTTTGTGGATGTCCCTTTTGACCGGTGGGAAGTGATACTTCTTTGTAGTGCAGATTTGCATTGCCCGCTTGCTTGCTTGGCCAAAAAGGGCGTATGCGTTTTCTCCTGAATATATTCAGGAGAAAACGCATACGCCCTTTTTGGCCAAGTGCATCATTGTTGAAGTTGTGCCCCTCTTCCTGTGCTTTAAAGGCGATTCCAACGTACCTCTTGAAATCTGTTTCCTGCTACTCTGCCTCGCTTTCAAGTCCGCCTCGTTGCCTTCCCTCAACAGATTTTTGGACGATAGTTGTCCTTTATTACTCGGCCAGTTTGTGAATTGCTGTGCCCCTGAGCTCCATTTTTCAACTCGTTTTTGGTGAGCTGACCGCAAGTCCAAAATTTTGGTTCAGGACCTATACTGGTTCCCGGTGGGTGGCTGAGACTTTGGTTAATTCTTCTTCCTGCTGGGAAATTACAGTGATATGTGCCCGTCCAAATGCCTAACAGCTACTCTCTCATTGGTTCTCCCTCTAACCTTTCATCCGCTGCCAAATTGGAAACCTGTGCGAACCAGGAGGTTAAAGGGGCTGTCACTCGATGTTGGGAGGTTGATAGTAAAGCAGATGGAAAGTCAAACCGGAGCACCAGGAGAGGGACTATTCGTTGAGTTTTAGAAACCTTTCGTATTCACAGTGTGTCCGTTCTCTAGGTTTCCTGTACATGTTATAGCTGTAGTAATATTCCCTTCAACCTGGAGAGTGGGACCCATGGAATGGGTGCCAGGCATTTGTGCTTTAAAGGGTCTGCATTTGCTCACCCAATCTCACCAATCTTCTCAGTCCCAAGTGTCCAGCCTTATGCCACATCCAGCTGTCGTTGTAGATACGGTCATTCCAGGTTTCATCAGAGACCCTGAAGGAATTGTAAAGAATTTCCCAGTTTTTTGTTTTGTTTTTGAAATTCCTTTTTATAGTGGGTTTGAGCTGATTCTCGCTGCCATGTTTATGCCAGTCTAGACACACTTGATTCCCTTACGGAGACATATCAATACATAGGTTTTAAGATTCTTACTAGTCAGATATATTCCTCTGCGGGAAATATGGTGTTTTGAGTCCCTTTCACTGAGGAAGGTGTAGGTCTTGTCTATTCCATAGTTGGTTTTTGGAACGGTACCTGTGCTTATATCAAACTCTGGTTTTATGCATCACCCCACCTCTCCTTCCCCCTTAAGCAGGCAAAAGAGTGTTTTCTAAATTTGAGACACTGTTCTCTTTCCTAACTCAGTTCAAGTGTAGCCATGTTTACAGGATCTTCATAAGTGATATCTTATGATAAGTTTCTTTTTCTGTGTGACTTATTTCACTTAGAATCATCGTACCTGAATCCACCCATTTTGCTGCTACTGGTCTTATGACATTGATTTCATGGCTGAGGGATATTCCATCGTACGTAATTACCACAATTTTTTGAACCATTTTTATATTTCCTGGGATATTTAAGGTGTACCCAAGTTGAGGTCCTTGTAAGCAGTGCAGCCCTAAATTTTGGGGTGGCTCTGTCTTATTGATTTTCAGTTTTCCCAAGGTATATTCCATAGACTGGAAGTGCCCTTGGCTCTGTAGCTCTGTTCTTTACTTGTTTTATGGAACACAATGTACTCCTCCAGAGAGGCAGTTGGCAATTTACATCCCGCCCATCAGCATAACAAGGCTCCCTGTTCTCCAGGGCCAGTCTTGCCTTTCTGGTTTTTACACATTTTGTGGATGTCCCTTTTGACTGGTGGGAAGTGATACTTCTTTGTAGTGCAGATTTGCATTGCCCACTTGCTTGCTTGGCCAAAAAGGGCGTATGCGTTTTCTCCTGAATATATTCAGGAGAAAACGCATACGCCCTTTTTGGCCAAGTGCATCATATTCGAAGTTGTGTCCCTCTTCCTGTGCTTTAAAGGCGATTCCAACGTACCTGTTGAAATCTGTTTCCTGCTATTCTGCCTCGCTTTCAAGTCCGCCTCGTTGCCTTCCCTCAACAGATTTTTGGACGATAGTTGTCCTTTATTACTCGGCCAGTTTGTGAATTGCTGTGCCCCTGAGCTCCATTGTTCAACTCGTTTTTGGTGAGCTGACCGCAAGTCCAAAATTTTGGTTCAGGACCTATACTGGTTCCCGGTGGGTGGCTGAGACTTTGGTTAATTCTTCTTCCTTCCGGGAAATTACAGTGATATGTGCCCGTCCAAATGGCTAACAGCTACTCTCTCATTGGTTCTCCCTCTGCCCTTTCATCCTCTGCCTAATTGGAAACCTGTGCGAACCAGGAGGTTAAAGGGGCTGTCTCTCCAAGTTGGGAGGTTGATAGTAAAGCAGATGGAAAGTCAAACCGGAGCACCAGGAGAGGGACTATTCGTTGAGCTTTAGAAACCTTTCGTATTCACAGTGTGTCTGTTCTCTAGGTTTCCCGTACATGTTATAGCTGTAGTAATATTCCCTTCAACCTGGAGAGTTGGGACCCATGGAATGGGTGCCAGGCATTTGTGCTGTAAAAGTTCTGCATTTGCTCACCCAATCTCACCAATCCTCTCAGTCCCAAGTTTCCAGCCTTATGCCACATCCAGCTGTCATTGTAGATAGGGTCATTCCAGGTTTCATCAGAGACCCTGAAGGAATTGTAAAGATTTTCCCAGTTTTTTTGTTTTGTTTTTGAAATTCCTTTTTATAGTGGGTTTGAGCTGATTCTCGCTGCCATGTTTATGCCAGTCTAGACACACTTGATTCCCTTATGGAGACATATCAACCCATAGGTTTTAAGATTCTTACTAGTCAGATATATTCCTCTGCGGGAAATATGGCGTTTTGTGTCCCTTTCACTGAGGAAGGTGTAGGTCTTGTCTATTCCATAGTTGGTTTTTGGAACGGTACCTGTGCTTATATCAAACTCTGGTTTTATGCATCACCCCACCTCTCCTTCCCCCTTAAGCAGGCATAAGAGTGTTTTCTAAATGTGAGACACTGTTCTCTTTCCTAACTCAGTTCAAGTGTAGCCATGTTTACAGGATCTTCATAAGTGATATCTTATGATAAGTTTCTTTTTCTGTGTGACTTATTTCACTTAGAATCATCGTACCTGAATCCACCCATTTTGCTGCTACTTGTCTTATGACATTGATTTCATGGCTGAGGGATATTCCATCGTACGTAAGTACCACAATTTTTTGAACCATTTTTATATTTCCTGGGTTATTTAAGGTGTATCCAAGTAGAGGTCCTTGTAAGCAGTGCAGCCCTAAATTTTGGGGTGGCTCTGTCTTATTGATTTTCAGTTTTCCCAAGGTATATTCCGTAGACTGGAAGTGGCCTTGGCTCTGTAGCTCTGTTGTTTACTTGTTTTAGGGAACACAATGCACTCCTCCAGAGAGGCAGTTGGCAATTTACATCCCGCCCATCAGCATAACAAGGCTCCCTGTTCTCCAATGCCTGTCTTGCCTTTCTGGTTTTTACACATTTTATGGATGTCCCTTTTGACCAGTGGGAAGTGATACTTCTTTGTAGTGCAGATTTGCATTGCCCGCTTGCTTGCTTGGCCAAAAAGGGCGTATGCGTTTTCTCCTGAATATATTCAGGAGAAAACGCATACGCCCTTTTTGGCCAAGTGCATCATTGTTGAAGTTGTGCCCCTCTTCCTGTGCTTTAAAGGTGATTCCAACGTACCTCTTGAAATCAGTTTCCTGCTATTCTGCCTCGCTTTCAAGTCCGCCTCGTTGCCTTGCCTCAACAGATTTTTGGACGATAGTTGTCCTTTATTACTCGGCCAGTTTGTGAATTGCTGTGCCCCTGAGCTCCATTCTTCAACTCGATTTTGGTGAGCTGACCGCAAGTCCAAAATTTTGGTTCAGGACCTATACTGGTTCCCGGTGTGTTGCTGAGACTTTGGTTAATTCTTCTTCCTGCCGGGAAATTACAGTGATATGTGCCCGTCCAAATGCCTAATAGCTACTCTCTCATTGGTTCTCCCTCTTCCCTTTCATCCTCTGCCAAATTGGAAACCTGTGCGAACCAGGAGGTTAAAGGGGCTGTCCCTCCATGTTGGGAGGTTGATAGTAAAGCAGATGGAAAGTCAAACCGGAGCACCAGGAGAGGGACTATTCGTTGAGTTTTAGAAACTTTTCGTATTCACAGTGTGTCCGTTCTCTAGGTTTCCCGTACATGTTATAGCTGTAGTAATATTCCCTTCAAACTGGAGAGTTGGGACCCATGGAATGGGTGCCAGGCATTTGTGCTTTAAAGGGTCTGCATTTGCTCACCCAATCTCACCAATCTTCTCAGTCCCAAGTGTCCAGCCTTATGCCACATCCAGCTGTCGTTGTAGATAGGGTCATTCCAGGTTTCATCAGAGACCCTGAAGGAATTGTAAAGAATTTCCCAGTTTTTTTGTTTTGTTTTTGAAATTCCTTTTTATAGTGGGTTTGAGCTGATTCTCGCTGCCATGTTTATGCCAGTCTAGACACACTTGATTCCCTTACGGAGACATATCAATACATAGGTTTTAATATTCTTACTAGTCAGATATCTTCCTCTGCGGGAAATATGGGGTTTTGAGTCCCTTTCACTGAGGAAGGTGTAGGTCTTGTCTATTCCATAGTTGGTTTTTGGAACGGTACCTGTGTTTATATCAAACTCTGGTTTTATGCATCACCCCACGTCTCCTTCCCCCTTAAGCAGGCATAAGAGTGTTTTCTAAATGTGAGTCACTGTTCTCTTTCCTAACTCAGTTCAAGTGTAGCCATGTTTACAGGATCTTCATAAGTGATATCTTATGATAAGTTTCTTTTTCTCTGTGACTTATTTCACTTAGAATCATCGTACCTGAATCCACCCATTTTGCTTCTACTGGTCTTATGACATTGATTTCATGGCTGAGGGATATTCCATCGTACGTAAGTACCACAATTTTTTGAACCATTTTTATATTTCCTGGGATATTTAAGGTGTACCCAAGTTGAGGTCCTTGTAAGCAGTGCAGCCCTAAATTTTAGGGTGGCTCTGTCTTATTGATTTTCAGTTTTCCCAAGGTATATTCCCTAGACTGGAAGTGGCCTTGGCTCTGTAGCTCTGTTGTTTACTTGTTTTAGGGAACACAATGCACTCCTTCAGAGAGGCAGTTGGCAATTTACATCCCGCCCATCAGCATAACAAGGCTTCCTGTTCTCCAGTGCCTGTCTTGCCTTTCTGGTTTTTACACATTTTGTGGATGTCCCTTTTGACCGGTGGGAAGTGATACTTCTTTGTAGTGCAGATTTGCATTGCCCGCTTGCTTGCTTGGCCAAAAAGGGCGTATGCGTTTTCTCCTGAATATATTCAGGAGAAAACGCATACGCCCTCTTTGGCCAAGTGCATCATTGTCGAAGTTCTGCCGCTCTTCCTGTGCTTTAAAGGTGATTCCAACGTACCTCTTGAAATCTGTTTCCTGCTATTCTGCCTCGCTTTCAAGTCCGCCTCGTTGCCTTCCCTCAACAGATTTTTGGACGATAGTTGTCCTTTATTACTCGGCCAGTTTGTGAATTGCTGTGCCCCTGAGCTCCATTTTTCAACTTGTTTTTGGTGAGCTGACCGCAAGTCCAAAATTTTGGTTCGGGACCTATACTGGTTCCCGGTGGGTGGCTGAGACTTTGTTTAATTATTCTTACTGCCTGGAAATTACAGTGATATGTGCCCGTCGAAATGCCTAACAGCTACTCTCTTATTGGTTCTCCCTCTTCCCTTTCATCCTCTGCCAAATTGGAAACATGCGCGAACCAGGAGGTTAAAGGGGCTGTCTCTCCAAGTTGGGAGATTGATAGTAAAGCAGATGGAAAGTCAAAACGGAGCACCAGGAGAGGGACTATTCGTTGAGTTTTAGAAACCTTTCGTATTCACAGTGTGTCCGTTCTCTAGGTTTCCCGTACATGTTATAACTGTAGTAATATTCCCTTCAACCTGGAGAGTTGGGACCCATGGAATGGGTGCCATGCATTATTGCTTTAAAGGGTCTGCATTTGCTCACCCAATCTCACCAATCCTCTCAGTCCCAAGTGTCCAGCCTTATGCCACATCCAGCTGTCATTGTAGATAGGCTCATTCCAGGTTTCATCAGAGACCTGAAGGAATTGTAAAGAATTTCCCAGTTTTTTTGTTTTGTTTTTGAAATTCCTTTTTATAGTGGGTTTGAGCTGATTCTCGCTGCCATGTTTATGCCAGTGTAGACACACTTGATTCCCTTACGGAGACATATCAATACATAGGTTTTAAGATTCTTACTAGTCAGATATATTCCTCTGCGGGAAATATGGGGTTTTGAGTCCCTTTCACTGAGGAAGGTGTAGGTCTTGTCTATTCCATAGTTGGTTTTTTGAATGGTACCTGTGCTTATATCAAACTCTGGTTTTATGCATCACCCCACCTCTCCTTCCCCCTTAAGCAGGCATAAGAGAGTTTTCTAAATGTGAGACACTGTTCTCTTTCCTAACTCAGTTCAAGTGTAGCCATGTTTACAGGATCTTCATAAGTGATATCTTATGATAAGTTTCTTTTTCTGTGTGACTTATTTCACTTAGAATCATCGTATCTGAATCCAACCATTTTGCTGCTACTGGTCTTATGACATTGATTTCATGGCTGAGGGATATTCCATCGTATGTACGTACCACAATTTTTTGAACCATTTTTATATTTCCTGGGATATTTAAGGTGTACCCAAGTTGAGGTCGTTGTAAGCAGTGCAGCCCTAAATTTTGGGGTGGCTCTGTCTTATTGATTGTCAGTTTTCCCAAGGTATATTCCGTAGACTGGAAGTGCCGTTGGCTCTGTAGCTCTGTTGTTTACTTGTTTTAGGGAACACAATGCACTCCTCCAGAGAGGCAGTTGGCAATTTACATTCCGCCCATCAGCATAACAAGGCTCCCTGTTCTCCAATGCCTGTCTTGCCTTTCTGGTTTTTACACATTTTGTGGATGTCCCTTTTGACCGGTGGGAAGTGATACTTCTTTGTAGTGCAGATTTGCATTGCCCGCTTGCTTGCTTGGCCAAAAAGGGCGTATGCGTTTTCTCCTGAATATATTCAGGAGAAAACGCATACGCCCTTTTTGGCCAAGTGCATCATTGTTGAAGTTGTGCCCCTCTTCCTGTGCTTTAAAGGCGATTCCAACGTACCTCTTGAAATCTGTTTCCTGCTACTCTGCCTCGCTTTCAAGTCCGCCTCGTTGCCTTCCCTCAACAGATTTTTGGACGATAGTTGTCCTTTATTACTCGGCCAGTTTGTGAATTGCTGTGCCCCTGAGCTCCATTTTTCAACTCGTTTTTGGTGAGCTGACCGCAAGTCCAAAATTTTGGTTCAGGACCTATACTGGTTCCCGGTGGGTGGCTGAGACTTTGGTTAATTCTTCTTCCTGCCGGGAAATTACAGTGATATGTGCCAGTCCAAATGCCTAACAGCTACTCTCTCATTGGTTCTCCCTCTAACCTTTCATCCTCTGCCAAATTGGAAACCTGTGCGAACCAGGAGGTTAAAGGGGCTGTCACTCCATGTTGGGAGGTTGATAGTAAAGCAGATGGAAAGTCAAACCGGAGCACCAGGAGAGGGACTATTCGTTGAGTTTTAGAAACCTTTCGTATTCACAGTGTGTCCGTTCTCTAGGTTTCCTTTACATGTTATAGCTGTAGTAATATTCCCTTCAACCTGGAGAGTGGGACCCATGGAATGGGTGCCAGGCATTTGTGCTTTAAAGGGTCTGCATTTGCTCACCCAATCTCACCAATCTTCTCAGTCCCAAGTGTCCAGCCTTATGCCACATCCAGCTGTCGTTGTAGATACGGTCATTCCAGGTTTCATCAGGGACCCTGAAGGAATTGTAAAGAATTTCCCAGTTTTTTTGTTTTGTTTTTGAAATTCCTTTTTATAGTGGGTTTGAGCTGATTCTCGCTGCCATGTTTATGCCAGTCTAGACACACTTGATTCCCTTACGGAGACATATCAATACATAGGTTTTAAGATTCTTACTAGTCAGATATATTCCTCTGCGGGAAATATGGTGTTTTGAGTCCCTTTCACTGAGGAAGGTGTAGGTCTTGTCTATTCCATAGTTGGTTTTTGGAACGGTACCTGTGCTTATATCAAACTCTGGTTTTATGCATCACCCCACCTCTCCTTCCCCCTTAAGCAGGCAAAAGAGTGTTTTCTAAATTTGAGACACTGTTCTCTTTCCTAACTCAGTTCAAGTGTAGCCATGTTTACAGGATCTTCATAAGTGATATCTTATGATAAGTTTCTTTTTCTGTGTGACTTATTTCACTTAGAATCATCGTACCTGAATCCACCCATTTTGCTGCTACTGGTCTTATGACATTGATTTCATGGCTGAGGGATATTCCATCGTACGTAATTACCACAATTTTTTGAACCATTTTTATATTTCCTGGGATATTTAAGGTGTACCCAAGTTGAGGTCCTTGTAAGCAGTGCAGCCCTAAATTTTGGGGTGGCTCTGTCTTATTGATTTTCAGTTTTCCCAAGGTATATTCCATAGACTGGAAGTGCCCTTGGCTCTGTAGCTCTGTTCTTTACTTGTTTTATGGAACGCAATGTACTCCTCCAGAGAGGCAGTTGGCAATTTACATCCCGCCCATCAGCATAACAAGGCTCCCTGTTCTCCAGGGCCAGTCTTGCCTTTCTGGTTTTTACACATTTTGTGGATGTCCCTTTTGACTGGTGGGAAGTGATACTTCTTTGTAGTGCAGATTTGCATTGCCCACTTGCTTGCTTGGCCAAAAAGGGCGTATGCGTTTTCTCCTGAATATATTCAGGAGAAAACGCATACGCCCTTTTTGGCCAAGTGCATCATTGTCGAATTTGGGACCCTCTTCCTGTGCTTTAAAGGCGATTCCAACGTACCTCTTGAAATCTGTTTCCTGCTATTCTGCCTCGCTTTCAAGTCCGCCTCGTTGCCTTCCCTCAACAGATTTTTGGACGATAGTTGTCCTTTATTACTCGGCCAGTTTGTGGATTGCTGTGCCCCTGAGCCCCATTTTTCAACTCGTTTTTGGTGAGCTGACCGCAAGTCCAAAATTTTGGTTCAGGACCTATACTGGTTCCCGGTGGGTGGCAGAGACTTTGGTTAATTCTTCTTCCTGCCGGGAAGTTAGAGTGATATGTGCCCGTCCAAATGCCTAACAGCTACTCTCTCATTGGTTCTCCCTCTTCCCTTTCATCCTCTGCCAATTTGGCAACCTGTGCGAACCAGGAGGTTAAAGGGGCTGTCTCTCCAAGTTGGGAGGTTGATAGTAAAGCAGATGGAAAGTCAAACCGGAGCACCAGGAGAGGGATTATTCGTTGAGTTTTAGAAACCTTTCGTATTCACAGTGTGTCCGTTCTCTAGGTTTCCCGTACATGTTATAGCTGTAGTAATATTCCCTTCAACCTGGAGAGTTGGGACCCATGGAATGGGTGCCAAGCTTTTGTGCTTTAAAGGGTCTGCATTTGCTCACCCAATCTCACCAATCATCTCAGTCCCAAGTGTCCAGCCTTATGCCACATCCAGCTGTCATTGTAGATAGGGTCATTCCAGGTTTCATCAGAGACCCTGAAGGAATTGTAAAGAATTTCCCAGTTTTTTTGTTTTGTTTTTGAAATTCCCTTCTATAGTGGGTTTGAGCTGATTCTCGCTGCCATGTTTATGCCAGTCTAGACACACTTGATTCCCTTACGGAGACATATCAATACATAGGTTTTAAGATTCTTACTAGTCAGATATATTCCTCTGCGGGAAATATGGTGTTTTGAGTCCCTTTCACTAAGGAAGGTGTAGGTCTTGTCTATTCCATAGTTGGTTTTTGGAACGGTACCTGTGCTTATATCAAACTCTGGTTTTATGCATCACCCCACCTCTCCTTCCCCCTTAAGCAGGCATAAGAGTGTTTTCTAAATGTGAGACACTGTTCTCTTTCCTAACTCAGTTCAATTGTAGCCATGTTTACAGGATCTTCATAAGTGATATCTTATGATAAGTTTCTTTTTCTGTGTGACTTATTTCACTTAGAATCATCGTACCTGAATCCACCCATTTTGCTGCTACTGGTCTTATGACATTGATTTCATGGCTCAGGAATATTCCATCGTACGTAAGTACCACAATTTTTTGAACCATTTTTATATTTCCTGGGATATTTAAGGTGTACCCAAGTTGAGGTCCTTGTAAGCAGTGCAGCCCTAAATTTTAGGGTGGCTCTGTCTTATTGATTTTCAGTTTTCCTAAGGTATATTCCCTAGACTGGAACTGCCCTTGGCTCTGTAGCTCTGTTGTTTACTTGTTTTAGGGAACACAATGCACTCCTCCAGAGAGGCAGTTGGCAACTTACACCCTGCCCATCAGCATAACAAGGCTCCCTGTTCTCCAGTGCCTGTCTTGCCTTTCTGGTTTTTACACATTTTGTGGATGTCCCTTTTGAACGGTGGGAAGTGATACTTCTTTGTAGTGCAGATTTGCATTGCCCGCTTGCTTGCTTGGCCAAAAAGGGCGTATGCGTTTTCTCCTGAATATATTCAGGAGAAAACGCATACGCCCTTTTTGGCCAAGTGCATCGTTGTCGAAGTTGTGCCCCTCTTCCTGTGCTTTAAAGGTGACTCCAACGTACCTCTTGAAATCTGTTTCCTGCTATTCTGCCTTGCTTTCAAGTCCGCCTCGTTGCCTTCCCTCAACAGATTTTTGGACGATAGTTGTCCTTTATTACTCGGCCAGTTTGTGAATTGCTGTGCCCCTGAGGTCCATTTTTCAACTCGTTTTTGGTGAGCTGACCGCAAGTCCAAAATTTTGGTTCAGGACCTATACTGGTTCCCCGTGGGTGGCTGAGACTTTGTTTAATTCTTCTTACTGCCTGGAAATTACAGTGATATGTGCCCGTCGAAATGCCTAACAGCTACTCTCTCATTGGTTCTCCCTCTTCCCTTTCATCTTCTTCCAAATTGGAAACCTGCGCGAACCAGGAGGTTAAAGGGGCTGTCTCTCCAAGTTGGGAGATTGATAGTAAAGCAGATGGAAAGTCAAACCGGAGCACCAGTAGAGGGACTATTCGTTGAGTTTTAGAAACCTTTCGTATTCACAGTGTGTCCGTTCTCTAGGTTTCCCTTACATGTTATAACTGTAGTAATATTCCCTTCAACCTGGAGAGTTGGGACCCATGGAATGGGTGCCAGGCATCTGTGCTTTAAAGGGTCTGCATTTGCTCACCCAATCTCACGTATCGTCTCAGTCCCAAGTGTCCCTCCTTATGCCACATCCAGGTGTCATTGTAGATAGGGTCATTCAAGGTTTCATCAGATACCCTTAAGGAATTGTAAAGAGCTTCCCAGTTTTTTTGTTTTGTTTTTGAAATTCCTTTTTATAGTGGGTTTCTGCTGATTCTCTCTGCCATGTTTATGCCAGTCTAGACACACTTGATTCCCTTACGGAGACATATCAATATATACGTTTTAAGATTCTTACTAGTCAGATATATTCCTCTGCGGGAAATATGGGGTTTTGAGTCCCTTTCACTGAGGAAGGTGTCGGTCTTGTTTATTCCATAGTGGGTTTTTGGAACGGTACCTGTGCTTATATCAAACTCTGGTTTTATGCATCACCCCACCTCTCCTTCCCCCTTAAGCAGGCATAAGAGTGTTTTCTAAATGTGAGACACTGTTCTCTTTCCTAACTCAGTTCAAGTGTAGCCATGTTTACAGGATCTTCATAAGTGATATCTTATGATAAGTTTCTTTTTCTGTGTAACTTATTTCACTTAGAATCATCGTACCTGAATCCACCCATTTTGCTGCTACTGGTCTTATGACATTGATTTCATGGCTGAGGGATATTCCATCGTACGTAAGTACCACAATTTTTTGAACCATTTTTATATTTCCTGGGATATTTAAGGTGTACACAAGTTGAGGTCCTTGTGAGCAGTGCAGCCCTAAATTTTGGGGTGGCTCTGTCTTATTGATTTTCAGTTTTCCCAAGGTATATTCCCTAGACTGGAAGTGCCCTTGGCTCTGTAGCTCTGTTGTTTACTTGTTTTAGGGAACACAATGCACTCTTCCATAGAGGCAGTTGGCAATTTACATCCCGCCCATCAGCATAACAAGGCTCCCTGTTCTCCAGGTCCTGTCTTGCCTTTCTGGTTTTTACACATTTTGTGGATGTCCCTTTTGGCCGGTGGGAAGTGATACTTCTTTGTAGTGCAGATTTGCATTGCCCACTTGCTTGCTTGGCCAAAAAGGGCATATGCGTTTTCTCCTGAATATATTCAGGAGAAAACGCATACGCCCTTTTTGGCCAAGTGCATCATTGTCGAAGGTGTGCCCCTCTTCCTGTGCTTTAAAGGCGATTCCAACGTACCTCTTGAAATCTGTTTCCTGCTATTCTGCCTCGCTTTCAAGTCCACCTCGTTGCCTTCCCTCAACAGATTTTTGGACGATAGTTGTCCTTTATTACTCGGCCAGTTTGTGAATTGCTGTGCCCCTGAGCTCCATTTTTCAACTTGTTTTTGGTGAGCTGACCGCAAGTCCAAAATTTTGGTTCGGGACCTATACTGGTTCCCGGTGGGTGGCTGAGACTTTGTTTAATTATTCTTACTGCCTGGAAATTACAGTGATATGTGCCCGTCGAAATGCCTAACAGCTACTCTCTTATTGGTTCTCCCTCTTCCCTTTCATCCTCTGCCAAATTGGAAACATGCGCGAACCAGGAGGTTAAAGGGGCTGTCTCTCCAAGTTGGGAGATTGATAGTAAAGCAGATGGAAAGTCAAAACGGAGCACCAGGAGAGGGACTATTCGTTGAGTTTTAGAAACCTTTCGTATTCACAGTGTGTCCGTTCTCTAGGTTTCCCGTACATGTTATAACTGTAGTAATATTCCCTTCAACCTGGAGAGTTGGGACCCATGGAATGGGTGCCATGCATTATTGCTTTAAAGGGTCTGCATTTGCTCACCCAATCTCACCAATCCTCTCAGTCCCAAGTGTCCAGCCTTATGCCACATCCAGCTGTCATTGTAGATAGGCTCATTCCAGGTTTCATCAGAGACCTGAAGGAATTGTAAAGAATTTCCCAGTTTTTTTGTTTTGTTTTTGAAATTCCTTTTTATAGTGGGTTTGAGCTGATTCTCGCTGCCATGTTTATGCCAGTGTAGACACACTTGATTCCCTTACGGAGACATATCAATACATAGGTTTTAAGATTCTTACTAGTCAGATATATTCCTCTGCGGGAAATATGGGGTTTTGAGTCCCTTTCACTGAGGAAGGTGTAGGTCTTGTCTATTCCATAGTTGGTTTTTTGAATGGTACCTGTGCTTATATCAAACTCTGGTTTTATGCATCACCCCACCTCTCCTTCCCCCTTAAGCAGGCATAAGAGAGTTTTCTAAATGTGAGACACTGTTCTCTTTCCTAACTCAGTTCAAGTGTAGCCATGTTTACAGGATCTTCATAAGTGATATCTTATGATAAGTTTCTTTTTCTGTGTGACTTATTTCACTTAGAATCATCGTATCTGAATCCAACCATTTTGCTGCTACTGGTCTTATGACATTGATTTCATGGCTGAGGGATATTCCATCGTATGTACGTACCACAATTTTTTGAACCATTTTTATATTTCCTGGGATATTTAAGGTGTACCCAAGTTGAGGTCGTTGTAAGCAGTGCAGCCCTAAATTTTGGGGTGGCTCTGTCTTATTGATTGTCAGTTTTCCCAAGGTATATTCCGTAGACTGGAAGTGCCGTTGGCTCTGTAGCTCTGTTGTTTACTTGTTTTAGGGAACACAATGCACTCCTCCAGAGAGGCAGTTGGCAATTTACATTCCGCCCATCAGCATAACAAGGCTCCCTGTTCTCCAATGCCTGTCTTGCCTTTCTGGTTTTTACACATTTTGTGGATGTCCCTTTTGACCGGTGGGAAGTGATACTTCTTTGTAGTGCAGATTTGCATTGCCCGCTTGCTTGCTTGGCCAAAAAGGGCGTATGCGTTTTCTCCTGAATATATTCAGGAGAAAACGCATACGCCCTTTTTGGCCAAGTGCATCATTGTTGAAGTTGTGCCCCTCTTCCTGTGCTTTAAAGGCGATTCCAACGTACCTCTTGAAATCTGTTTCCTGCTACTCTGCCTCGCTTTCAAGTCCGCCTCGTTGCCTTCCCTCAACAGATTTTTGGACGATAGTTGTCCTTTATTACTCGGCCAGTTTGTGAATTGCTGTGCCCCTGAGCTCCATTTTTCAACTCGTTTTTGGTGAGCTGACCGCAAGTCCAAAATTTTGGTTCAGGACCTATACTGGTTCCCGGTGGGTGGCTGAGACTTTGGTTAATTCTTCTTCCTGCCGGGAAATTACAGTGATATGTGCCAGTCCAAATGCCTAACAGCTACTCTCTCATTGGTTCTCCCTCTAACCTTTCATCCTCTGCCAAATTGGAAACCTGTGCGAACCAGGAGGTTAAAGGGGCTGTCACTCCATGTTGGGAGGTTGATAGTAAAGCAGATGGAAAGTCAAACCGGAGCACCAGGAGAGGGACTATTCGTTGAGTTTTAGAAACCTTTCGTATTCACAGTGTGTCCGTTCTCTAGGTTTCCTTTACATGTTATAGCTGTAGTAATATTCCCTTCAACCTGGAGAGTGGGACCCATGGAATGGGTGCCAGGCATTTGTGCTTTAAAGGGTCTGCATTTGCTCACCCAATCTCACCAATCTTCTCAGTCCCAAGTGTCCAGCCTTATGCCACATCCAGCTGTCGTTGTAGATACGGTCATTCCAGGTTTCATCAGGGACCCTGAAGGAATTGTAAAGAATTTCCCAGTTTTTTTGTTTTGTTTTTGAAATTCCTTTTTATAGTGGGTTTGAGCTGATTCTCGCTGCCATGTTTATGCCAGTCTAGACACACTTGATTCCCTTACGGAGACATATCAATACATAGGTTTTAAGATTCTTACTAGTCAGATATATTCCTCTGCGGGAAATATGGTGTTTTGAGTCCCTTTCACTGAGGAAGGTGTAGGTCTTGTCTATTCCATAGTTGGTTTTTGGAACGGTACCTGTGCTTATATCAAACTCTGGTTTTATGCATCACCCCACCTCTCCTTCCCCCTTAAGCAGGCAAAAGAGTGTTTTCTAAATTTGAGACACTGTTCTCTTTCCTAACTCAGTTCAAGTGTAGCCATGTTTACAGGATCTTCATAAGTGATATCTTATGATAAGTTTCTTTTTCTGTGTGACTTATTTCACTTAGAATCATCGTACCTGAATCCACCCATTTTGCTGCTACTGGTCTTATGACATTGATTTCATGGCTGAGGGATATTCCATCGTACGTAATTACCACAATTTTTTGAACCATTTTTATATTTCCTGGGATATTTAAGGTGTACCCAAGTTGAGGTCCTTGTAAGCAGTGCAGCCCTAAATTTTGGGGTGGCTCTGTCTTATTGATTTTCAGTTTTCCCAAGGTATATTCCATAGACTGGAAGTGCCCTTGGCTCTGTAGCTCTGTTCTTTACTTGTTTTATGGAACGCAATGTACTCCTCCAGAGAGGCAGTTGGCAATTTACATCCCGCCCATCAGCATAACAAGGCTCCCTGTTCTCCAGGGCCAGTCTTGCCTTTCTGGTTTTTACACATTTTGTGGATGTCCCTTTTGACTGGTGGGAAGTGATACTTCTTTGTAGTGCAGATTTGCATTGCCCACTTGCTTGCTTGGCCAAAAAGGGCGTATGCGTTTTCTCCTGAATATATTCAGGAGAAAACGCATACGCCCTTTTTGGCCAAGTGCATCATTGTCGAATTTGGGACCCTCTTCCTGTGCTTTAAAGGCGATTCCAACGTACCTCTTGAAATCTGTTTCCTGCTATTCTGCCTCGCTTTCAAGTCCGCCTCGTTGCCTTCCCTCAACAGATTTTTGGACGATAGTTGTCCTTTATTACTCGGCCAGTTTGTGGATTGCTGTGCCCCTGAGCCCCATTTTTCAACTCGTTTTTGGTGAGCTGACCGCAAGTCCAAAATTTTGGTTCAGGACCTATACTGGTTCCCGGTGGGTGGCAGAGACTTTGGTTAATTCTTCTTCCTGCCGGGAAGTTAGAGTGATATGTGCCCGTCCAAATGCCTAACAGCTACTCTCTCATTGGTTCTCCCTCTTCCCTTTCATCCTCTGCCAATTTGGCAACCTGTGCGAACCAGGAGGTTAAAGGGGCTGTCTCTCCAAGTTGGGAGGTTGATAGTAAAGCAGATGGAAAGTCAAACCGGAGCACCAGGAGAGGGATTATTCGTTGAGTTTTAGAAACCTTTCGTATTCACAGTGTGTCCGTTCTCTAGGTTTCCCGTACATGTTATAGCTGTAGTAATATTCCCTTCAACCTGGAGAGTTGGGACCCATGGAATGGGTGCCAAGCTTTTGTGCTTTAAAGGGTCTGCATTTGCTCACCCAATCTCACCAATCATCTCAGTCCCAAGTGTCCAGCCTTATGCCACATCCAGCTGTCATTGTAGATAGGGTCATTCCAGGTTTCATCAGAGACCCTGAAGGAATTGTAAAGAATTTCCCAGTTTTTTTGTTTTGTTTTTGAAATTCCCTTCTATAGTGGGTTTGAGCTGATTCTCGCTGCCATGTTTATGCCAGTCTAGACACACTTGATTCCCTTACGGAGACATATCAATACATAGGTTTTAAGATTCTTACTAGTCAGATATATTCCTCTGCGGGAAATATGGTGTTTTGAGTCCCTTTCACTAAGGAAGGTGTAGGTCTTGTCTATTCCATAGTTGGTTTTTGGAACGGTACCTGTGCTTATATCAAACTCTGGTTTTATGCATCACCCCACCTCTCCTTCCCCCTTAAGCAGGCATAAGAGTGTTTTCTAAATGTGAGACACTGTTCTCTTTCCTAACTCAGTTCAATTGTAGCCATGTTTACAGGATCTTCATAAGTGATATCTTATGATAAGTTTCTTTTTCTGTGTGACTTATTTCACTTAGAATCATCGTACCTGAATCCACCCATTTTGCTGCTACTGGTCTTATGACATTGATTTCATGGCTCAGGAATATTCCATCGTACGTAAGTACCACAATTTTTTGAACCATTTTTATATTTCCTGGGATATTTAAGGTGTACCCAAGTTGAGGTCCTTGTAAGCAGTGCAGCCCTAAATTTTAGGGTGGCTCTGTCTTATTGATTTTCAGTTTTCCTAAGGTATATTCCCTAGACTGGAACTGCCCTTGGCTCTGTAGCTCTGTTGTTTACTTGTTTTAGGGAACACAATGCACTCCTCCAGAGAGGCAGTTGGCAACTTACACCCTGCCCATCAGCATAACAAGGCTCCCTGTTCTCCAGTGCCTGTCTTGCCTTTCTGGTTTTTACACATTTTGTGGATGTCCCTTTTGAACGGTGGGAAGTGATACTTCTTTGTAGTGCAGATTTGCATTGCCCGCTTGCTTGCTTGGCCAAAAAGGGCGTATGCGTTTTCTCCTGAATATATTCAGGAGAAAACGCATACGCCCTTTTTGGCCAAGTGCATCGTTGTCGAAGTTGTGCCCCTCTTCCTGTGCTTTAAAGGTGACTCCAACGTACCTCTTGAAATCTGTTTCCTGCTATTCTGCCTTGCTTTCAAGTCCGCCTCGTTGCCTTCCCTCAACAGATTTTTGGACGATAGTTGTCCTTTATTACTCGGCCAGTTTGTGAATTGCTGTGCCCCTGAGGTCCATTTTTCAACTCGTTTTTGGTGAGCTGACCGCAAGTCCAAAATTTTGGTTCAGGACCTATACTGGTTCCCCGTGGGTGGCTGAGACTTTGTTTAATTCTTCTTACTGCCTGGAAATTACAGTGATATGTGCCCGTCGAAATGCCTAACAGCTACTCTCTCATTGGTTCTCCCTCTTCCCTTTCATCTTCTTCCAAATTGGAAACCTGCGCGAACCAGGAGGTTAAAGGGGCTGTCTCTCCAAGTTGGGAGATTGATAGTAAAGCAGATGGAAAGTCAAACCGGAGCACCAGTAGAGGGACTATTCGTTGAGTTTTAGAAACCTTTCGTATTCACAGTGTGTCCGTTCTCTAGGTTTCCCTTACATGTTATAACTGTAGTAATATTCCCTTCAACCTGGAGAGTTGGGACCCATGGAATGGGTGCCAGGCATCTGTGCTTTAAAGGGTCTGCATTTGCTCACCCAATCTCACGTATCGTCTCAGTCCCAAGTGTCCCTCCTTATGCCACATCCAGGTGTCATTGTAGATAGGGTCATTCAAGGTTTCATCAGATACCCTTAAGGAATTGTAAAGAGCTTCCCAGTTTTTTTGTTTTGTTTTTGAAATTCCTTTTTATAGTGGGTTTCTGCTGATTCTCTCTGCCATGTTTATGCCAGTCTAGACACACTTGATTCCCTTACGGAGACATATCAATATATACGTTTTAAGATTCTTACTAGTCAGATATATTCCTCTGCGGGAAATATGGGGTTTTGAGTCCCTTTCACTGAGGAAGGTGTCGGTCTTGTTTATTCCATAGTGGGTTTTTGGAACGGTACCTGTGCTTATATCAAACTCTGGTTTTATGCATCACCCCACCTCTCCTTCCCCCTTAAGCAGGCATAAGAGTGTTTTCTAAATGTGAGACACTGTTCTCTTTCCTAACTCAGTTCAAGTGTAGCCATGTTTACAGGATCTTCATAAGTGATATCTTATGATAAGTTTCTTTTTCTGTGTAACTTATTTCACTTAGAATCATCGTACCTGAATCCACCCATTTTGCTGCTACTGGTCTTATGACATTGATTTCATGGCTGAGGGATATTCCATCGTACGTAAGTACCACAATTTTTTGAACCATTTTTATATTTCCTGGGATATTTAAGGTGTACACAAGTTGAGGTCCTTGTGAGCAGTGCAGCCCTAAATTTTGGGGTGGCTCTGTCTTATTGATTTTCAGTTTTCCCAAGGTATATTCCCTAGACTGGAAGTGCCCTTGGCTCTGTAGCTCTGTTGTTTACTTGTTTTAGGGAACACAATGCACTCTTCCATAGAGGCAGTTGGCAATTTACATCCCGCCCATCAGCATAACAAGGCTCCCTGTTCTCCAGGTCCTGTCTTGCCTTTCTGGTTTTTACACATTTTGTGGATGTCCCTTTTGGCCGGTGGGAAGTGATACTTCTTTGTAGTGCAGATTTGCATTGCCCACTTGCTTGCTTGGCCAAAAAGGGCATATGCGTTTTCTCCTGAATATATTCAGGAGAAAACGCATACGCCCTTTTTGGCCAAGTGCATCATTGTCGAAGGTGTGCCCCTCTTCCTGTGCTTTAAAGGCGATTCCAACGTACCTCTTGAAATCTGTTTCCTGCTATTCTGCCTCGCTTTCAAGTCCACCTCGTTGCCTTCCCTCAACAGATTTTTTGGCGATAGTTGTCCTTTATTACGCGGCCAGTTTGTGAATTGCTGTGCCCCTGAGCTCCATTTTTCAACTCGTTTTTGGTGAGCTGACCGGAAGTCCAAAATTTTGGTTCAGGACCTATGCTGGTTCCCGTTGGGTGGCTGAGACTATGGTTAATTCTTCTTCCTTTCGGGAAATTACACTGATATGTGCCCGTCCAAATGCCTAACAGCTACTCTCTCATTGGTTCTCCCTATTCCCTTTCATCCTCTGCCAAATTGGCAACCTGTGCGATCCAGGAGGTTAAAGGGGCTGTCTCTCCAAGTTGGGAGGTTGATAGTAAAGCAGATGGAAAGTCAAACTGGAGCACCAGGAGAGGGACTATTCGTTGAGTTTTAGAAACCTTTCGTATTCACAGTGTGTGGGTTCTCTAGGTTTCCCGTACATGTTATAACTGTAGTAATATTCCCTTCAACCTGGAGAGTTGGGACCCATGGAATGGGTGCCATGCATTATTGCTTTAAAGGGTCTGCATTTGCTCACCCAATCTCACCAATCCTCTCAGTCCCAAGTGTCCCTCCTTATACCCCAGCCAGCTGTCATTGTAGATAGGGTCATTCCAGGTTTCATCAGAGACCCTGAAGGAATTGTAAAGAATTTCCCAGTTTTTTTGTTTTCTTTTTGAAATTCCTGTTTTATAGTGGGTTTGAGCTGATTCGCGCTGCCATGTTTATGCCAGTTTAGACACACTTGATTCCCTTACGGAGACATATCAATACATAGGTTTTAAGATACTTACTAGTCAGATATATTCCTCTGCGGGAAATATGGGGTTTTGAGTCCCTTTCACTGAGGAAGGTGTAGGTCTTGACTATTCCATAGTTGGTTTTTGGAATGGTACCTGTGCTTATATCAAACTCTGGTTTTATGCATCACCCCACCTCTCCTTCCCCCTTAAGCAGGCATAAGAGTGTTTTCTAAATGTGAGACACTGTTCTCTTTCCTAACTCAGTTCAAGTGTAGCCATGTTTACAGGATCTTCATAAGTGATATCTTACGATAAGTTTGTTTTTCTGTGTGACTTATTTCACTTAGAATCATCATACCTGAATCCACCCATTTTGCTGCTACTGGTCTTATGACATTGATTTCATGGCTGAGGGATATTCCATCGTACGTAAGTACCACAATTTTTTGAACCATTTTTATATTTCCTGGGATATTTAAGGTGTACCCAAGTTGAGGTCCTTGTAAGCAGTGCAGCCCTAAATATTGGGGTGGCTCTGTCTTATTGATTTTCAGTTTTCCAAAGGTATATTCCCTAGACTGGAAGTGCCCTTGGATCTGTAGCTCTGTTCTTTACTTGTTTTAGGGAACACAATACACTCCTCCAGAGAGGCAGTTGGCAACTTACACCCCGCCCATCAGCATAACAAGGCTCACTGTTCTCCAGTGCCTGTCTTGCCTTTCTGATTTTTACACATTTTGTGGATGTCCCTTTTGACCGGTGGGAAGTGATACTTCTTTGTAGTGCAGATTTGCATTGCCCGCTTGCTTGCTTGGCCAGAAAGGGCGTATGCGTTTTCTCCTGAATATATTCAGGAGAAAACGCATACGCCCTTTTTGGCCAAGTGCATCATTGTCGAAGTTGTGCCCCTCTTCCTGTGCTTTAAAGGCGATTCCAACGTACCTCTTGAAATCTGTTTCCTGCTATTCTGCCTCACTTTCAAGTCCGCCTCGTTGCCTTCCCTCAACAGATTTTTGGATGATAGTTGTCCTTTATTACACGGCAAGTTCGTGAATTGCTGTGTCCCTGAGCTCCATTTTTCAACTCGTTTTTAGTGAGCTGACCGCAAGTCCAAAATTTTAGTTCAGGACCTATGCTGGTTCCCAGTGGGGGGCTGAGACTTTGGTTAATTCTTCTTCCTGCCGGGAAGTTAGAGTGATATGTGCCCGTCCAAATGCCTAACAGCTACTCTCTCATTGGTTCTCCCTCTTCCCTTTCATCCTCTGCCAAATTGGCAACCTGTGCGAACCAGGAGGTTAAAGGGGCTGTCTCTCCAAGTTGGGAGATTGATAGTAAAGCAGATGGAAAGTCAAACCGGAGCACCAGGAGAGGGACTATTCGTTGAGTTTTAGAAACCTTTCGTATTCACAGTGTGTCCGTTCTCTAGGTTTCCCGTACATGTTATAACTGTAGTAATATTCCCTACAACCTTGATAGTTGGGACCCATGGAATGGGTGCCATGCATTATTGCTTTAAAGGGTCTGCATTTGCTCACCCAATCTCACCAATCCTCTCAGTCCCAAGTGTCCAGCCTTATGCCACATCCAGCTGTCATTGTAGATAGGGTCATTCCAGGATTCCTCAGAGACCCTGAAGGAATTGTAAAGAATTTCCCAGTTTTTTTGTTTTGTTTTTTAAATTCATTTTTATAGTGGGTTTGAGCTGATTCTCGCTGCCATGTTTATGCCAGTCTAAACACACTTGATTCCCTTACGGAGACATATCAATCCATAGGTTTTAAGATTCTTACTAGTCAGATATATTCCTCTGCGGGAAATATGGGGTTTTGAGTCCCTTTCACTGAGGAAGGTGTAGGTCTTGTCTATTCCATAGTTGGTTTTTGGAACGGTACCTGTGCTTATATCAAACTCTGGTTTTATGCATCACCCCACCTCTCCTTCCCCCTTAAGCAGGCATAAGAGTGTTTTCTAAATGTGAGACACTGTTCTCTTTCCTAACTCAGTTCAAGTGTAGCCATGTTTACAGGATCTTCATAAGTGATATCTTATGATAAGTTTCTTTTTCTCTGTGACTTATTTCACTTAGAATCATCGTACCTGAATCCACCCATTTTGCTGCTACTGGTCTTATGACATTGATTTCATGGCTGAGGGATATTCCATCGTACGTAAGTACCACAATTTTTTGAACCATTTTTATATTTCCTGGGATATTTAAGGTGTACCCAAGTTGAGGTCCTTGTAAGCAGTGCAGCCCTAAATTTTGGGGTGGCTCTGTCTTATTAATTTTCAGTTTTCCCAAGGTATATTCCCTAGACTGGAAGTGCCCTTGGCTCTGTAGCTCTGTTCTTTACTTCTTTTAGGGAACACAATGCACTCCTCCAGAAAGGCAGTTGGCAATTTACATCCCGCCCATCAGCATAACAAGGCTCCCTGTTCTCCAGGGCCTGTCTTGCCTTTCTGGTTTTTACACATTTTGTGGATGTCCCTTTTGACCGGTGGGAAGTGATACTTCTTTGTAGTGCAGATTTGCATTGCCCGCTTGCTTGCTTGGCCAAAAAGGGCGTATGCGTTTTCTCCTGAATATATTCAGGAGAAAACGCATACGCACTTTTTGGCCAAGTGCATCACTGTCGAAGTTGTGCCGCTCTTCCTGTGCCTTAAAGGCGATTCCAACGTACCTCTTGAAATCTGTTTCCTGCTCTTCTGCCTCGCTTTCAAGTCCGCCTCGTTGCCTTCCCTCATCAGATTTTTGGACGATAGTTTTCCTTTATTACTCGGCCAGTTTGTGAATTGCTGTGCCCCTGAGCTCCATTTTTCAACTCGTTTTTGGTGAGCTGACCGCAAGTCCAAAATTTTGGTTCAGGACATATACTGGTTCCCGGTGGGTTGCTGAGACTTTGGTTAATTCTTCTTCCTGCAGGGAAGTTAGAGTGATATGTGGCCGTCCAAATGCCTAACAGCTACTCTCTCATTGGTTCTCCCTCTTCCCTTTCATCCTCTGCCAAATTGGCAACCTGTGCGAACCAGGAGGTTAAAGGGGCTGTCTCTCCAAGTTGGGAGATTGATAGTAAAGCAGATGGAAAGTCAAACTGGAGCACCAGGAGAGGGACTATTCGTTGAGTTTTAGAAACCTTTCGTATTCACAGTGTGTCCGTTCTCTAGGTTTCCCTTACATGTTATAACAGTAGTAATATTCCCTTCAACCTGGAGAGTTGGGACCCGTGGAATGGGTGCCATGCATTATTGCTTTAAAGGGTCTGCATTTGCTCACCCAATCTCACCAATCCTCTCAGTCCCAAGTGTCCAGACTTATGCCACATCCAGCTGTCATTGTAGATAGGGTCATTCCAGGTTTCATCAGAGACCCTGAAGGAATTGTAAAGAATTTCCCAGTTTTTTTGTTTTGTTTTTGAAATTCCTTTTTATAGTGGGTTTGAGCTGATTCTCGCTTCCATGTTTATGCCAGTCTAGACACACTTGATTCCCTTACGGAGACACATCAGTACATAGGTTTTAAGATTCTTACTAGTCAGATATATTCCTCTGCGGGAAATATGGGGTTTTGAGTCCCTTTCACTGAGGAAGGTGTAGGTCTTGTCTATTCCATAGTTGGTTTTTGGAACGGTACCTGTGTTTATATCAAACTCTGGTTTTATGCATCACCCCACCTCTCCTTCCCCCTTAAGCAGGCATAAGAGGGTTTTCTAAATGTGAGACACTGTTCTCTTTCCTAACTCAGTTCAAGTGTAGCCATGTTTACAGGATCTTCATAAGTGATATCTTATGATAAGTTTCTTTTTCTGTGTGACTTATTTCTCTTAGAATCATCGTACCTGAATCCACCCATTTTGCTGCTACTGGTCTTATGACATTGATTTCATGGCTGAGGGATATTCCATCGTACGTAAGTACCACAATTTTTTGAACCATTTTTATATTTCCTGGGATATTTAAGGTGTACCCAAGTTGAGGTCCTTGTAAGCAGTGCAGCCCTAAATTTTGGTGTGTCTCTGTCTTATTGATTTTCGGTTTACCAAAGGTATATTCCCAATACTGGAAGTGCCCTTGGCTCTGTAGCTCTGTTCTTTACTTGTTTTAGGGAACACAATGTACTCCTGAAGAGAGGCAGTTGGCTATTTACATCCTGCCCATCAGCATATCAAGGCTCCCTGTTCTCCAGGACCTGTCTTGCCTTTCTGGTTTTTACACATTTTGTGGATGTCCCTTTTGACCGGTGGGAAGTGATACTTCTTTGTAGTGCAGATTTGCATTGCCCGCTTGCTTGCTTGGCCAAAAAGGGCATATGCGTTTTCTCCTGAATATATTCAGGACAAAACACATACGCCCTTTTTGGCCAAGTGCATCATTGTCGAAGTTGTGCCCCTCTTCCTGTGCTTTAATGCCGATGCCAACGTACCTCTTGAAATCTGTTTCTTCCTATTCTGCCTCGCTTTCAAGTCTGGTTCTTATTCCTCCCTCAACAGATTTTAGAACGATAGTTGTCCTTTATTACAGGCCAGTTTGTGAATTGCTGTGCCCCTGAGCTCCATTTTTCAAGTCTTTTTTGTGAGCTGACTGCAAGTCAAAAATTTTGGCTCAGAAACTATACTGGTTCCCGGTGGGTGGCTGAGACTTTGGTTAATTCTTCTTCCGGCTGGGAAATTAGAGTGACATGTGCCCGTCCAAATGCCTAACAGCTACTCTCTCATTGGTTCTCCCTCTTCCCTTTCATCCTCTGCCAAATTGGAAACCTGTGAGAACCAGGAGGTTAAAGGGACTGTCTCTCCAAGTTGGGAGATTGATAGTAAAGCAGATGGAAAGTCAAACTGGAGCACCAGGAGAGGGACTATTCGTTGAGTTTTAGAAACCTTTCGTATTCACAGTGTGTCCGTTCTCTAGGTTTCCCGTACATGTTATAACTGTAGTAATATTCCCTTCAACCTGGAGAGTTGGGACCCATGGAATGTGTGCCATGCATTATTGCTTTAAAGGGTCTGCATTTTCTCACCCAATCTCACCAATCCTCTCAGTCCCAAGTGTCCAGCCTTATGCCACATCCAGCTGTCGTTGTAGATAGGGTCATTCCATGTTTCATCAGAGACCCTGAAGGAATTGTAAAGAATTTCCCAGTTTTTTTGTTTTGTTTTTGAAATTCCTTTTTATAGTGGGTTTGAGCTGATTCTCGCTGCCATGTTTATGCCAGTCTAGACACACTTGATTCCCTTATGGAGACATATCAATACATAGGTTTTAAGATTCTTACTAGTCAGATATATTCCTCTGCGGGAAATATGGGGTTTTGAGTCCCTTTCACTGAGGAAGGTGTAGGTCTTGTCTATTCTGTATTTGGATTATGGAACCGTACCTGTGCTAATATCAAACTCTGGTTTTATTCATCACCCCACCTCTGCTTTCCCCTTAAGCATGCATAAGACTGTTTTCTAAATATGAGACTCTGTTCCCTTTCCTATTTCATTCCATGTGTAGCAATGTTTATATACCCTTCATAAGTGATATCTTATGATAAGTTTCTTTTTCTGTGTGATATTTTCAGTTAGAATCATCCTACATGAATCCCGTCATTATTCTGCTACTGGCCTTATGACATTGATTTCATGGCTGAGGGATATTCCATCATACGTATATACCACAATTTCTTTACCATTTTTGTCTTTCCTGGGATATATAAGGTGTCCCAAAGTCGAGGTTCTTGTAAGCAGTGCTGCCATAAATTTTGGGGTGGCTGTGTCTTATTGATTTTAAATTTTCCCAAGGTATATTCCTGTGACTGGAAGTGCCTTAGGTTGTGAAGCATTGTTGTTTACTTCTTTTTGGGAACACAATGCACTCCTCCAGAGTGGCTGTTGGCAATTTACATCCCACCCATCCCCATAACAAGGCTCCCTCTTCTCCAGATCCTGTCTTGCCTTTCTTGTTTTTACACATTTTACGGATGTCCCTTTTGACCGGTTGGAAGTGATACTTCTTTGTAGTGCAGATTTGCATTGTGCGGTTGCTTGGATGGTCAAAATGGGCGTATGCGTTTTCTCCTGAATATATTCAGGAGAAAACGCATGTGCCCTTTATGGACAATTCCATAATTGTCGAAGTTATGATGCTTTTCCTTTGTTTAAAGGCGATTCCAATGTACTTCTGGAAATCTGTTTCGTGCACTTCTGCCTCATTTTCAAGTCCCCCTCTTGGCTTTCTCTCAACAGATTTTTGGAAGAGAGTAGTCCTTTATAACTCTGCAAGTTAGTGAATTGCTGTGCCCCTGAGCTCGATTTTTCAACTCGCGTTTTTGTGAGCTGACTGCTAATCCACAATTTTGCTTCAGGACCTATACTAGTTCCATTGGGGTGGCTGGCTCAGAGTTTGTTAATTCTTCTTCGTGACGGGAATTTAGAGTGACATGTGGCCATCCAAATGCCTACAGTTACTCTCTAATTGTTTCTCACTCTTCCCTTATATCTTCTGCACAACGTGCCAACTGTGCGAACCAGGAGGTTAAAGGTGCTGACTCTCCAATTTGGGAGATTGATACTAAAGCAGTTGGAATGTCAAACTGGTGCACAAGGAGAGAAAAAAATTAGTAGAGTTTTAGAAACCTTTCACCAATAGATGGTGTCCATTCTCTAGGTTTCCCATAAATGTTATAACTGTAGTGATATTCCCTTCTACCTGGAGAGTTGGGAACCATGGAATGGGTGCCATGTATTATTGCTTTAAACGGTCTGCATTTTCTCACCCAATCTCACCAATCCTCTCAGTCCCAAGTGACCAGCCTTATGCCACATCCAGCTGTCGTTGTAGATAGGGTCATTCTAAGTTTCATCAGAACCCCTGAAGGTATTGTGTAAGAATTTCACTCTTTATTTGTTTTGTTTGAAATTCATTTTTATAGTGGGTTTGAGCTGATTCTCACTGCCGTGTTTATGTCGTTCTAGACACACTTGGTTACCTTATGCAGAAATATCAATACATAGGTTTTAAGATTCTTACTAGTCAGATATACTACTCTGTGGGGAATAGGGGTGTTGAGCCCCATTCAGTGAGGAAAGCGTAGGTCTTGTCTATTCTGTATTTGGATTATGCAACCGTACCTGTGCTAATATCAAACTCTGGTTTTATGCATCACCCCACCTCTCCTTTCCTCTTGAGCAGGCATAAGAGTGTTTTCTAAATGTGAGACTCTTCTCTTTCCTAATCCAGTTCATGTGTAGCCATGTTTACAAGACGTTCATAAGTGATATCTTATGATAAGTTTCTTTTTCTGTGTGACTTATTTCAGTTAGAATCATCGTACATGAATCCACTCATTATGCTGCTACTGGCCTTATGACATTGATTTCATGGCTGAGGGATATTCCATCGTACGTATGTACCACAATTTCTTTACTATTTTTGTCTTTCCTGGGATATTTAAGGTGTCCCGAAGTCGAGGTTCTTGTAAGCAGTGCTGCCCTATATTTTGGGTTGGCTGTGTCTTATTGATTTTCAATTTTCCCAAGGTATATTCCCATGACTGGAAGTGCCTTAGGTTGTGAAGCTCTGTTGTTTAATTCTTTTAGGGAACACAATGCACTCCTCCTGAGTGGCTGTGGGCAATCTACATCCCACCCATCAGCATAACAAGGCTCCCTGTTCTCCAGAGCCCCTCTTGCCTTTCTGGTTTTTACCCATTTTACGGATATCCCTTTTGACTGGTGGGAAGTGATACTTCTTTGTAGTGCAGATTTGCATTGTGCGGTTGCTTGGTTGGCCAAAATGGGTGTATGCGTTTTCTCCTAAATATACTCAGGAGAAAATGCATGCGCCCTTTATGGACAATTCCATAACTGTCGAAGTTGTGATGCTTTTCCTGTGTTTAAAGGCGATTCCAATGTACTTCTTTAAATCTGTTTCGTGCAAATCTCCCTCATTTTCAAGTCCGCCTCATGGCTTTTCCTCAACAGATTTTTGGAAGAGAGTAGTCCTGTATAACTCTGCAAGTTAGTGAATTGCTGTGCCCCTGAGCTCCATTTTTCAACTTGTGTTTTTGTGAGCTGACCGCAAACCCACAATTTTGCTTCAGGACCTATACTAGTTATGGGGGTGGGGCAGGCTGAGAATTTGGTTAATTCTTCTTCGTGACGGGAAATTAGAGTGACATGTCGCCGTCCAAATGCCTACAGCTACTCTCTCATTGGTTCTCCCTCTTCCCTTATATCCTCTGCACAATGTGCCAACTGTGCGAACCAGGAGGTTATAGGGGCTGACTCTCCAAGTTGGGAGATTGATATTAAAGGAGTTGGAATGTCAAGCTGGAGCACATGGAGAGAAAAAAATTAGTAGAGTTTTAGAAACCTTTCACCATCAGAGGGTGTCCATTCTCTAGGTTTCCCATACAAGTTATAACTGTAGTGATATTCCCTTCTACCTGGAGAGTTGGGAACCATGGAATCAGTGGCAGGCATTATTGCTTTAAAGCGTCTGCATTTTCACACCGAATCTCACCAATCCTATCAGTCCCAAGTGACCAGCCTTATGCCACATCCAGCTGTTGTTGTAGATAGGGTCATTCCAAGTTTCATCAGAACCCCTGAAGGTATTGTGTAAGAATTTCACTGTTTCTTTGTTTTGTTTTGAAATTCCTTTTTATAGTGGGTTTGAGCTGATTCTCACTGCCGTGTTTATGTCATTCTAGACACACTTGGTTCCCTTATGGAGCATATCAATACATAGGTTTTAAGATCCTTACTAGTCAGATATATTTCTCTGTGGGGAATAGGGGTGTTGAGTCCCATTCACTGAGGAAGGAGTCGGGCTTGTCTCTTCTGTATTTGGATTATGGAACGGTACCTGTGTTAATATCAAACTCTGGTTTTGTGTGTCTCCCCACCTCTCCTTCCCCCTTAAGCAAGCATAAGAGTGTTTTCTAAATCTGAGACTCTGTTCTCTTTCCTAATTCAGTTCATATGTAGCCAGGTTTACATTCCCTTCATAAGTGATATCTTATATCAGAATGCACCATGTCCCTTGTCATAATAATGCTCCATGACCCCTGTCATCACAATGCTCCATTCCCTGGTTATCACAATGCTCCATGTCCCTTGTCATAACAATGCTCCACGTACTTGTCATCACAATGCTACATGACACTTCTCATCACAAAGTTACATGCTCGTTTCATCACAATTCTCCATGCACTTGTCATTGCAATGTTCCATGACCCCTGTCATAGCAAGCTCCAAGTGTTTGTCATCACAATGCTTCACGACTTTATCATCTAAATTCTCAATGGCACTTTTCATCACAATGTTCCGTACCCTTGTCATCACAATGCTCCATGCCCTTGTCATCACAATGCTCCATGACCCCTGTCATCACAATGCTCCCTGACACCTGTCATCACAATGCTTCATGCCCCTTGTCATTACAGTGCTCCATGATGCTCGTCATCACAATTACCCATGGTCTTCTCATCACAATGCTCCACGGTTTTGCCATCACAATGCTCCATGCCCTGGTCGTCTCAAAGCTCAATGTCCCTTGTCCTCACAATTCTCCACGTCCTTGTCATCACAATGCTCCATGGCACTTCTCATCACAATGTTATATGCTCTTGTCATAACAATACTCCATGCACTTGTCATCTCAATGCTCCATGACCCCTGTCATAGGAAGCTCCATGCGCTTGTCATCACAATGTTTCAGGACATGGACATTAAAATTATCAATGGCCCTTGTCATCTCAATGCTCCATGCGCTTATCATCACAATGCTCCTTTACCTTTGTCACAACAATCCTCCATGACACTTGGCATCACAATGCTCCATGCTATTGTCATCACAATGGAACATGACATATGTCATCACAATGCTCCCTGACACCTGTCTTCACAATACTCCATGACCTTGTCATCACAATGCTCCATGCCCTTGTCATCACAATGTGCCATGCCCACTGTCATCAAAATAATCCATGAAACTTGTCAGACCAAAGCTCCATGCCACCTTTCATCACAATGCTCCATGAACCCTGTCACCACAATGCACCATGCCCATCACCATAATGCTTCATGCTCTTGTCATCACAACGAAATCAAAATGCTCCATGACCTCTGTCATCACAATGCTCCAAACCCTTGTGATCACAATGTTCCATAACACTTGTCATCACAATACCCCATGACGCTACTCATCACAATTATCCATGGACATCTCATCACAATGCCCCATGACATTTGTCATCACAATGCGCAATACACATGTCATCACAATGCTCCCTGACTCTTGCCATCAGTATGCTCCCTGAACCCTTTCATGACAAGGCTCCATGCCTTTTTCATCACAATGATCCATGCCATTTTCATCACAATGCTCCAAGACCCCTGTAATCACAATGCTCCATGCCCTTGTCATCACAAAGCTCCATGATGCATGTCATCAGAATGCTCCATGGCCTTCTCATCACAATGCTCCATGCCCTTGTCATCACAATGTGCCATGCCCACTGTCATCAAAATAATCCATGAAACTTGTCAGACCAAAGCTCCATGCCACCTTTCATCACAATGCTCCATGAACCCTGTCACCACAATGCACCATGCCCATCACCATAATGCTTCATGCTCTTGTCATCACAACGAAATCAAAATGCTCCATGACCTCTGTCATCACAATGCTCCAAACCCTTGTGATCACAATGTTCCATAACACTTGTCATCACAATACCCCATGACGCTACTCATCACAATTATCCATGGACATCTCATCACAATGCCCCATGACATTTGTCATCACAATGCGCAATACACATGTCATCACAATGCTCCCTGACTCTTGCCATCAGTATGCTCCCTGAACCCTTTCATGACAAGGCTCCATGCCTTTTTCATCACAATGATCCATGCCATTTTCATCACAATGCTCCAAGACCCCTGTAATCACAATGCTCCATGCCCTTGTCATCACAAAGCTCCATGATGCATGTCATCAGAATGCTCCATGGCCTTCTCATCACAATGCTCCATGCCCTTGTCATCACAATGCTCCAAGACCCCTGTAATCACAATGGTCCATGCCCCTTTTCATCAGAATGCTCCATGAGACTTGTCATCACAAGGCTCCATGGTCTTCTCATCACAATGCTCCAGGACATTGTCATCAAAATGCCCCATTCCCTTATCATCACAATGCTCCATGACCCCTGTCATCACAATACTCCATGAATATTTTCAGCCCAATGCTCCATGACCTTCTCATCACAATGCTCCATGACCAATATCATCACAATGCTCCATGACCACAGTCATCACAACGCTCAATATCACCTGACAACACAATGATCCGGGACTCTTGTCATCACAATGCTCCATTCCCTAGTCATCACAATGCTCCATGACCCCTGTCATCACAATACTCCATGAACATTTTCAGCCCAATGCTCCATGACACTTGTCATCACAATGATGCATGCCCTTGTCATCCCAATGCTCCATGACCCCTGTAATCACAATGCTCAGTGACGCTTGTCATCACAGTGCTCCATGACACCTGTCATCACAATGCTCCATGCCTTTGTCAGCAAAATGCTACATGACCTTGTCATTACAATGTTCTATGCACTTGTCATCACAATACTCCATTACCATTGCCATCACAATCCTCCATGAACCTTGGGATCACATTGCTCCATGCCCTTGTCATCACAAGGCTCCATGCTCCTTGAAATCAAAATGATCCATGACCTCTGTCATCACAATGCTCCAAACCCTTGTGATCACAATGTTCCATAACACTTGTCATCACAATGCTCCATGATGCCTGTCATCACAATACTCCATGCCCTTTTCATCACAATGTTCCATGACCTTTGTCATCACAATTCTCGATACACTTGTCATCACAATGCTCTCTGACACTTGTCGTCAGAATGCTCCTTGAACCCTGTCACAAAAAGGCTCCATGCCTTTTTCATCAAAATGCACCATGCCGTTTTCATCACAATGCTCCATGCCATTGTAATCAAAATACTCCACAAGCTTGTCATCAGAATGCTCCATGTCCCTTGTCATCACAATTTTCCATGCACTTGTCAGCACAATGCTCCCTGACCCTTGTCATCATAATGCTCCAAGCCATTGTCATAACAATGCTCCATTACCTTTGTCATCAGAATCCTCCATGACACTTGGAATCACAATGCTCCATGGCATTGTCATCACAATGGGCCATTGCATATGTCATCACAATGCTCCCTGACACCTGTCTTCACAATAATGAATGACCTGGTCATCACAATGCTCCATGCCCTTGTCATCACAATGCGCCATTCCAACTGTCATCGCAATAAGCCATGAAACTTATTAGACCAATGCTCCATGCCCTTGTCATCACAATGCCCCATGACCTTGTTATCACAATGCTCCATGACCCCTGTCATCACAATGCTCCGTGACTCCAGTCATCACAAGGCTTCATGACCTTTGTCATCACAATGGTCCATGCCCTTGTCATCAACAGTCTCTGTGACCTTTTTAACCACAATGCTTCATGAACTTTTCATCACAATGCTCTTTGACCCTTGTCATCACAATGCTCTATGCCTTTCTCAACACAATGCTCCATGACCCTTGTCATCACAATGCTCCATGCGCTTGTCAGCACAATGCTCCATGACCCATGTCATCACAATGCACCATGCGCTTGTCGTCACAGTGCTCCACAATCTTGTCATCACAATGCTCCATAAACCTTGTCATCACAATGCTCCATGCACTTCAAATCAAAATGCTCTCTCACCACTGATATCACAATGTTACATCACTATTTATCACAATACTCCCTCAACCCTGTCATCACAATGTTCCATGACTCCTGTCATCACAATGCTACATGCACTTATCATCACAATGTTTGATGATCCCTGACATCACAATGTTCCATAACCCCTGTCATCAAAATGCTCTATGACACTTTTCATCAAAATGCTCCATGACCCCTAACATCACAATGTTACATAACGCCTCTCATCAAAATGTTCCATGACCCTTTTCATCAAATTGGTCCATGACAATGTCATCACAATGCTCCCTGCCCTTCTCATCACAATGCACCACGCCCTTGTCATCAAAATGCTCCATGACCTTTGTCATCACAAAGCTCCATGACCCTTGGCATCACAATGCTCCATGCCATTGTCATCACAATACTCCATGAAACCTCTCATCACATTGTTCCATGCAGTTGCCATCAAAAAGCTCCATGGTGCTTGTCATCACACTGCTCAATGCCCTTCTCATCACAATGCTCCATGCCCTTGTCATTACAATCCTCCATGACCCATGTATCACTGTGTTCCGTGCCCTTGTCATCACAATGCTCCATGCCCACTCTCATCACAATAATCCATGAAACTTTTCAGACAAATGTTCCATGCCCTTGTCATCACAATGCTCCATTACCCCTGTCATAAAAATGCTCCATGACCCCTGCCATCACAACGTTCCACGGCCTTGTCATCACAAGGCTCCATGACCCTTGTCGTCACAATGCTCCAAGACCCCTGTAATCACAGTGCTCCATGCCCTTGTCATCACAAAGCTCCATGATGCATGTCATCAGAATGCTCCATGCCCTTGCCATCACAATGCTCCAATATCCCTGTGATAACAATGCTCCATGACCCCTGCCATCACGATGTTCCATGGCCTTGTCATCACAAGGCTCCATGACCCTTCTCATCACAATGCTCCAAGACCCCTGTAATCACAATGCTCCATGTCCCTTTTTATCTCAATGATCCATGAACCCTGTCATCACAATGCACCATGCCCATCATCATAATGCTTCAGGCTATTGTCATCACAATGAAATCAAAATGCTCCATGACCTCTGTCATAACACTGCTCCAAACCCTTGTGATCACAATATTCCATAACACTTGTCATCACAATGCCCCATGACGCTCGTCATCACAATTATCTATGGTCTTCTCTTCACAATGCTCCATGACCTTTGTCATCACAATGCTCAATACACTTGTCATCAAAATGCTCCCTGACACTTGTTCTCTGTATGCTCCTTGAACCCTGTCATGACAAGGCTCCATGCCTTTTTCATCACAATGATCCATGCCTTTTTCATCACAATGCTCCAAGACGCCTGTAATTACAATGCTCCATGCCCTTGTCATCACAAAGCTCAATGACGCATGTCATCAGACTGCTCCTTGGTCTTCTCATCACAATGCTCCATGCCCTTGTCATCACAATTTTCCAAGACACTCTAATCACAATGCTCCATGCCCCTTTTCATCAGTATGCTCCATGAGACTTGTCTCACAAGGCTCCATGGTTTTCTCATCACAATGCTCCAGCACCTTGTCATCACAATGCTTCACGACCTTGTCATGAAAATTTTCAATGGCCCTTGTTATCATAATGCTCCAAGCCCTAGTCATCACAATGCTCCATTATATTTGTCATCACAATCCTCTATTACATTTGGCATCACAATGCTCCATGACATTGTCATCGCAATGGACCATGACATATGTCATCACAATGCTCCCTGACACCTGTCTTCACAATACTCCATGACCTTCTCATCACAATGCCCCATGCCCTTGTCATCACAATGCCCCATGCCCACTGTCATCACAATAATCTATTAAACTTGTCAGACCAATGCTCCATGACCCCTGTCATCACAATGCTCTGTGACTCCAGTCATCACAATGCTTCATAACATTTGTCATCACAGTGGTCCATGCCCACATCATCACAAGGCTCTGTGACCTTTTTAACCACAATATTCCATGAACTTTTCATCACAATGCTCCGTGACCCTTGTCATCACAATGCTCCATGCCTTTGTCAGAACAATGCTCCATGACCCTTGTCATCACAATGTGCCACGTGATTTTCATCACAACAGTCCACAACCTTGTCATCGTCATGCTCCATAAACCTTGTAATCACAATGCTCCATGCACTTCTCATCAAAATGCTCTCTCAACAGAGATATCACAATGTTCCATCACTAGTCATCACAATACTCCCTCACCCCTGTAATCACAATGTTCCATGACCCCTGTCATCACAATGCTACATCCCCTTATCATCACAATGTTCCATGACCCCTGACATCACAATGTTCCATAACCCCTGTCATCAAAATGCTCCATGACCCTTTTCATCCCAAAGCTCCATGACCCCTGACATCACAATGTTCTATAACCCCTGTCATCAAAATGTTCCATTACACTTTTCATCAAATTGCTGCATGACCCTGTCATCAAAATGCTCCCTGTCCTTCTCATCACAATGCACCACGCCCTTGACATCAAAATGCTCCATGACTTTTGTCATCACAAAGCTCTATAACCCTTGGAATCACAATGTTCCATGAACCCTCTCATCACATTGTTCCATGCCCTTGTCATCACAAAGCTCCATGACGCTTGTCAAAACAATGTTTGATGCCCTTCTCATCACAATGCTCCATGCCCTTGTCATCACAATGCTCCATGACCCCTGTCATCACAATGCTCCATACCCCTTGTCATTACAGTGCTCCATGACGCTCGTCATCACAATTATACATGGTCTTCTCATCACAATGCTCCACGGTCTTGCCATCACAATGCTCTATGCCCTGGTCATCACAATGCTCCATGTACCCTGTCATCACAATTCTCCACGTTCTTGGCATCACTATGCTCCATGATACTTCTCATCACAGTGTTACATGTTTTGTCATCACAATTCTCTATGCACTTGTCATCGTAATGCTCCATGACCCCTGTCATAGCAAGCTCCATGTGATTGTCATCACAATGCTTCATGAACATGTCATCAAAATTCTCAATGGCCCTTGTTATCACAATGTGCCATGACTCTTGTCATCACAATGCTCCAAGCCCTTGTAATCAAAATGCTCCATTACCTTTGTCATCACAATCCTCCATGACACTTGGCATCACAATGCTACATTCCACTGTCATTGCAATAGACCATGACATATGTCATCACAATGCTCCCTGACACCCTTTTTCACAATACTCCATGACCTTCTCATGACAATGCTCCATGCCCTTGTCATCACAATGCGCCATGCCCACTGTCATCACAATAATCCATGAAACTTGTCAGAAAAATGATCCATGACCCTGTCATCACAATGCTCCATGCCCTTTCATCACAATGCTCTATGACCCCTGTCATCACAAAGCTCCGTGACTCCAGTTATCACAATGCTTCATGACCTTTGTCATCACAATGGTCCATGCCCTCATCATCACAAGGCTCTGTGACCTTCGTGACCACAATGCTCCATGAACATTTCATCACAATGCTCGGTGACCCTTGTCATCACAATGCTCCATGCCTTTGTCAGCACATTACTCCATGACACATGGCATCAAATGTGCCATGCGCTTGTCATCACAATGCTCCACATCGTTGTCATCACAATGCTCCATAAACCTTGTCATCACAATGCTCCATGCGTTTGTCAGCACAATGTTCCATGACCCATGTCATCAAAATGTGCCCTGCGTTTCTCATCACAATGCTCCACAGCCTTGTCATCACAATGCTCCATGCACCTCTCATCAAAATGCTCTCTCACCACTGATATCACAATGTTCCATCACTAGTCAACACAATACTCCCTCCACCCTGTCATCCCAATGTTCCATGACCCTTGTCACAACAATGCTACATGCTCTTATCATCACAATGCTCCATGACCCCTGACATCACAATGTTCCATAACCCCTGTCATCACAATGCTCCATGACCCTTTTCATCACAATGCTCCATGACCCCTAACATCACAATGTTCCATAAACACTGTCATCAAAATGTTCCATGACCCTTTTCATCCATTTGCTCCATGACCCTGTCATCACAATGTTCCCTGCCCTTCTCATCACAATGCACCACGCCCTTGTCATCAAAATGCTCCATGGCCTATGTCATCACAAATCTCCATGACCCTTGGAATCACAATGCTCCATGCCATTGTCATCACAAACCTCCATGAAACCTCTCATCACATTGCTCCATGCCGTTGTCATCACAAAGCTCCATGACGCTTGTCATCACAATGCTCCATGCCCTTGTCATTGCAATCCTCCATGACACATGTATCACTGTGTTCCGTGCCCTTGTCATCACAATGCTCCATGCTCACTCTCATCACAATAATCCATGAAACTTTTCAGACCAATGCTCCATGCCCTTGTCATCACATTGCTCCATTACACCTGTCATAACAATGCTCCATGACCCCTGCCATCACAATGTTCTATGGCCTTGTCATCACAAGACTCCATGGCCCTTGTCATGACAATGCTCCAAGACCCCTGTAATCACAATGCTCCATTCCCATGTCATCACAAAGCTCCCTGACGCATGTCATCAGAATGCTCCATGGCCTTCTCATCACAATACTCCATGCCCTTGTCATCACAATGCTCCAAGACCCTTGTTATTACAATGATCCATGACTCTTTTCATCTCAATGCTCCATGAACCCTGTCATCACAATGCACCATGCCCATCATCATAATGCTTCATGCTATTGTCATCACAATGAAATCAAAATTCTCCATGACCTCTCTCATCACAATGCTCCAAACCCTTGTGATCACAATGTTCCATAACACTTGTCATCACAACGCCCCATGACGCTGCTCATCACAATTATCCATGGACTTTTCATCACAATGCTCCATGACCATTGTCATCACAATTCTCAAGACACTTGTCATCACAATGCTCCCTGATACTTGTCATCAGTATGCTCATTGAAACCTGTCATGACAAGTCTCCATGCCTTTTTCATCACAATGATCCATGCCCTTTTCATCACAATGCTCCATGCCATTGTCATCACAATACTCCACAAGCTTGTCATCAGAATGCTCCGTGACCCTTGTCATCTCAATGATCCATGACCCCTGTCATCACAATGCTCCATGACACCTGTCATCACAATGCTCCATGCCCCTTGTCATTACAGTGCTCCATGATGTTCGTCATCACAATTATCCATGGTCTTCTCATCACAGTGCTCCACGGTCTTGCCATCACAATGCTCCATGCCCTGGTCATCACAATGATCCATGTCCCCAGTCATCACAATGCTCCATGACCCCTGTCATCACAATGCTCCATACCGCTTGTCATTACAGTGCTCCATGACACTCGTAATCACAATTGTCCATGGTCTTCTCATCACAATGCTCCACGCCCTTGTCATCAAAATGCTCCATGACCCTTGTCATCACAATGCTCCATGACCACTGTCATAACAATGCTCCATGACCCCTGTCATCACAAGGCTCCATACCACTTGTCATTACAGTGCTCCATGACGCTCCTCATCACAATTATCCATGGTCTTCTCATCACAATGCTCCACGGTCTTGCCATCACAGTGCTCCATGCCTTGGGCATCACAATGCTCCATGTCCCCGGTCATCACAATGCTCCATGACCACTGTCATCACAATGCTCTATACCCCTTGTCATTACAGTGCTCCATGACACTCGTCATCACAATTATCCATGATCTTCTCATCACAGTGCTCCACGATCTTGTCATCAAAAGGCTCCATGCCCTGTTCATCACAATGCTCCATGTCCCCTGTCATCACAATTCTCCACGTTCTTGGCATCACTATGCTCCATGATACTTCTCATCACAGTGTTACATGTTTTGTCATCACAATTCTCTATGCACTTGTCATCGCAATGCTCCATTACCCCTGTCATAGCAAGCTCCATGTGATTGTCATCACAATGCTTCATGAACATGTCATCAAAATTCTCAATGGCCCTTGTTATCACAATGCTCCATGACCCTTGTCATCACAATGCCCCAAGCGCTTGTCATCAAAATGCTCCATTACCTTTGTCATCACAATCCTCCATGACACTTGGCATCACAATGCTCCATTCCATTGTCATCGCAATGGACCATGACATATGTCATCACAATGCTCCCTGACACCCTTCTTCACAATACTCCATGACCTTCTCATCACAATGCTCCATGCCCTTGTCATCACAATGCGCCATGCCCACTGTCATCACAATAATCCCTGAAACTTGTCAAACCAATGCAACATGCCCCTGTCATCACAATGATCCATGCCCTTTCATCACAATGCTCTATGACCCCTGTCATCACAATGCTCCGTGACTCCAGTCATCACAATGCTTCATGACCTTTGTCATCACAATGGTCCATGCCCTCGTCATCACAAGGCTCTGTGACCTTTGTGACCACAAAACTCCATGAACATTTCATCACAATGCTCGGTGACCCTTGTCCTCTCAATGCTCAATGTCTTTGTTAGCACAATACTCCATGACCCATGGCATCACAATGTGCCATGCGCTTGTCATCACAATGCTCCACATCTTTGTCATCACAATGCTCCATAAACCTTGTCATCACACTGCTCCATGCACTTCTCATCAAAATGCTCTCTCACCACTGATATCACAATGTTCCATCACTAGTCAACACAATTCTCCCTCACCCCTGTCATCACAATATTCCATGACCCTTGTCACAACAATGCTACATGCCTTTATCATCACAATGCTCCATTCCCCTGACATCACAATGTTCCATAACCCCTGTCATCACAATGCTCCCTGCCCTTCACAACAGAATGCACCACACCCTTGTCATCAAAATGCTCCATGACCTTTGTCATCGCAAAGCTCAATGACCCTTGTCATCACAATGCTGCATGCCATTGTCATCACAATGCTCCATGAACCCTCTCATCACATTGTTCCATGCCCTTGTCATCACAGGCTCCATGATGCTTTTCATCACAATGCTCGATGCCATTCTTATCACAATGCTCCATGCGCTTTTCATTACAATCCTCCATGACGCATGTATCGCAATGTTCCATGCCCTTGTCATCACAATGCTCCATTACCCCTGTCATAACAATGCTCCATGACCCCTGCCATCACAATGTTCCACAGCCTTGTCATCACAAGGCTCCATGACCCTTGTCATCACAATGCTCCAAGACCCCTGTAATCACAATGCTCCATGCCCTTGTCATCACAAAGCTCCATGACGCATGTCAACAGAATGCTCCATGGCCTTCTCATTCACGATGTTCCATGCCTTTGTCATCACAATGCTCCAAGACTCCTGTAATCGCAAGGCTCCATGCCCCTTTTCATCTCAATGCTCCATGAACCCTGTCATCACAATGCACCATGCCCATCATCATAATGCTTCAGGCTATTGTCATCACAATGAAACCAAAATGCTCCATGACCTCTGTCATCACAATGCTCCAAATCCTTGTGATCAATATGTTCCATAACACTTATCATCACAACGCCCCATGACGCTCGTCATCACAATTATCCATGGTCTTCTCATCACAATGCTCCATGACCTTTGTCATCACAATACTCAATACCCTTGTCATCACAATGCTCCCTGACACTTGTTGTCAGTTTGCTCCTTGAACCCTGTCATGACAAGTCTCCATGCCTTTTTCATCACAATGATCCATGCCCTTTTCATCACAGTGCTCCAAGACCGCTGTAATCACAATGCTCCATGCCCTTGTCATCACAAAGCTCCATGATGCATGTCATCAGAACGCTCCATGGCCTTTTCATCCCAATGCTCCATGCCCTTGTCATCACAATGCTCCAAGACCCCTGTAATCACAATGCTCCATGGCACTTTTCATCAGAATGCTCCATGAGACTTGTCATCACAAGGCTCCATGGTCTTCTCATCACAGTGCTCCAGTACCTTGTCATCACAATGCTCCATGACCCCTGTCATCACAGTACTCCATGGACATTTTCAGCCCAATGCTCCATGACCTTCTCATCACAATGCGCCATGACCCCTGTCATCACAATGCTCCATGACCACTGTTATCACAACGCTCCATGAACCCTGACAACAAAATGATCCGGGACTCTTGTCATTAAAATGCTCCATGACCATTGTCATCACAATGATCCATGCGCTTGTCATCCCAATGCTCCATGACCCCTGTAATCACTATGCTCCATGATGCTTGTCATCACAGTGCTCCATGAACCTTGTCATCATAATGCTCCTTGCCTTTGTCAACAAAATGGTACATAATCTTCTCATCACAATTCTCCATGCGCTTGTCATCACAATCCTCCATGACCATTGGGATCACATTGCTTCATGCCCTTGCCATCTCTCTCTTTCCTTTCTGGTTTTTACAGATATTCGGATGTCCCTTTTGACCAGTGGTAAGTGACAATTCTTTGTAGTCTGGATTTGTATTGCACGCTTGCTTGATTGGCCAAAAAGGGTGTATGCGTTTTCTTCTGAATATATTCAGGAGAAAAGTCATACGCCCTTTTTGGCCAAGTGCATCTCTGTCCAAGTTGGGATGCTTTTCCTGTGCTTTAAAGGCGATTCCAATTTACCTCTTGAAATATTTTTTGTGCAATTCTGCCTCATTTTCAAGTCCGCTTCATTGCCTTCCCTCAACAGATTTTTGGAAGAGAGTAGTCCTTTATAAGTCTGCAGGTTTGTGAATTGCTGTGCCCCTGAGCTCCAATTTTCAAATCCCATCTTTGTGAGCTGGCCGCAAATCCACAATTTTGCTTCAGGACCTATACTGGTTCCAGGGGTGGCTATATTGGTTCCCTGTGGGTGGCTGAGGCTTTGGTTAATTCTTCTTCCTCCCGGGAAATTAGAGTGACATGTGCCCGTCCAAATGTCTACATCTACTCTCTGATTGGTTCTCCCTCTTCCCTTTCATCCTCTGCACAATTAGCAAACTGTGCGAACCATGAGGTTATAGGGGCTGACTCTCCTAAGTTGGGAGATTGATAGTAAAGCAGTTGGAATGCCAAAGTGGAGCACAAGGAGAGGAAAAATTAGGAGAGTTTTAGAAACCTTTCGCCATCACAGGGTGTCCATTTTCTAGGTTTCCCATACATGTTATAATTGTAGTGATATTCCCTTCTACCTGGAGATTTGGGACACATGGAATGGTGGCATGCATTACTACTTTAAAAGGTCTGCATTTTCTCTCCCAATCTCACCAGTCCTCTCAGTCCCAAGTGTCCAGCCTTATGTCTCATCCAGCTGTCTTTGCAGATAGGGTCATTCCAGGTTTCATCACAACCCCTGAAGGAATTGTGTAAGTACTTCGCTCTTTTTTGGGGGTTTTTTGAAATTCATTTTTATAATGGGGTTGAGCTGATTTTCACTGACGTGTTTATGCCAGTCTAGACACAATTGATTCCCTTACGGAGACATATCAATACATAGGTTTTAAGACTCTTAGTAGTCAGATATATTCCTCTGTGGGGCATAGGGGTGTTGAGTCCCGTTCACTGAGGAAGGTGTAGGTCTTGTCTATTCTGTATTTGGTTTATGGAATGGTACCTGTGCTAATATCAAACTCTGGTTTTATGCATCACCCCACCTCTCCTTTCCCCTGAAGCAGGCATAAGAGATTTTTGCTAAATGTGAGACTCTGTTCTCTTTCCTAATTCAGTTCATGTGTTGTGATATTGACATTCCCTCTATAAGTCATATCTTATGATAAGATTCTTTTTCTGTGTGACTAATTTCCCTTAAAATCATCATACGTAAATCCACTCATTATGCTGCTACTGGCCTTATATACATTGATTTCACGTCTGAGTGATATTCCGTTGTACAAAATTACCACGAGTTCTTTATTCATTTCTCTTTTTCCTGGGATATTTTAGGTGTACCAAAGTTGAGGTTCTTGTATGCAGAGCAGCCCTAAACTTTGGGGTGCCTGTGTCTTATTGACATTTAGTCTTCCCAAGTTATATGTCCATGAGTTGAAGTCCCCTTGCTCCGGGGCTTTGCATTTTAGATGTTTTAAAAACAGCATACACTTCTTCAGAGTGGCTCTTGGATATTTATACCCCACCCATCAGCGTGACTAGGCTCCCTGTTTTCCATGGCCTCTCCTGCATTTCTGGTTTGTACACATTTTTTGGATGGCCTTTCTGAGCAGTGGAAATTGAGACTTCTTTGTTGTGCGGATTTGCATTTCCCTCTTGCTTGGTTGGCCAAAAACTCTGCATGTGTTTTTTTCCTGAAGATATTCACGAAAAAAACGCATACACCCTTTTGCCCAACCGCATCATTTTAGAAATTCTGCTGCTTTTCATATGCTTTAAATGTGAGTACAATCTACCTTTTGAAATCTGTTTCCTGCAATTCTGCCTCTCATTCAGATCCTCTTCGTTGCCTTACCTGAATATATTTTTGGACGTTGGTTATCATTTATATCATTGCAGGTTTTTGAATTGTCTGCTCCTGAGCTCCATTTTGCAACTCGCTTTTTTTTGTGAGCTGGCCGCCAAACCATTGGATTACTTCTGGCCCTCTTCTGGTTCTGGGGAGGCAGGCTGAGCCTTTGGATAATTCTTCTTCCTAATGGGAAATTAGAGTGACATGTGCCTGTCAAAAGTCCTACAGCTAATCTCTCATTGGTTCCCCCTCTTCCCATTTATCCTCTGCACAAATTGCAAACTGTGTGAAACAGGAGGTTAAAGGTGCTGATTCTCCAAGTGGGGAGATTGTTAGTAATGTGGCTGGAATGGCAAACCCCAGCACCAGGAGATTAAAAATGAGGTGCATTTTAGACACCTTTCCTGAGCACACGGTGTACATTCATCTCGGTTTCCCAGGCATGTTTTCGCTGTCAGAAGATTCCCTTGAACCTGCAGATTTGGGACCCATGGAATGGGTACCAGGCAGTATTACTTTAAAAGGTCTGCATTTCCTCACCCAGCATCTCTAACATCTCTTAGCGTGCATAGCTTCTAGCCTTATATAATCATCCTGCTGTGGGTCTACATGTGTTCAATCCATGTTATATCGTAGTCCTTCAACAAAAGTTGTAAGAATTTTTGTCTGTCTCACTGTTTTTATAAATAGTTTTAAATTTATTTTTATATTGGTTACAGCTGATTTTCAAAGCTCTGTTTTTTGCTGCTGTACATCCACCTGATTCATGTACTGTGAGACAACAATAAATTCGTTTTCAGATGCTTACCAGTCATATGTATTATTTTACAGTGACTTGAGTGGGCTGAGTGCAGTTCTTTGAGGTACCGTGTAGGCCTTGTCAGTTATTCAATTTGGTACTTGGAATGGTATCTTTGCTAATTTCAACCTCCTGGATAATACCTCACCATTCCCCACCTTTCCCATTTAGCAGCCTTATGTCTATTTTCTACATATTTGACTATGTTTCTGTTTTGTAATTTATTTCATGTGTAGCCAGTTTTGATTCCACCTTTAAGTGTCATCTTATGATATGTGTCTTTTTCTTTCTGACATATGCCACTTAGAATGATCGTATGTAACTCCTCCAGAGTTGTTACAACTGGCCTTATTTCATTGATTTCTGGATGAGTAATATTCCACTCTACATAAGTACTCCATCTCTTTTATCCATTTTATCCTTCCAGGGACATTTACGTTATATCCAAGTTGAGGCCCTTTTTAACACAGAGGTGGTAAACGTTGGGGTGCCTGTTTTCTGTCGATTTTTGTTTTTCCCAAGGTATACGCCCATGAGTGCAAGTGCCCTATGCTCTTTAGCTCATTTTGTAGATGTTTTAGCAAACACAATACACTTCTCCAGAGTGGCCGTTGGCAAATTACATTTCCACTATCAGCCTCACAGGGCTCCCTTTTCTCCTCGCCCTGTCCTGCATTTCTGGTGTTTACACTTTATGTGGATGGCCCTTCTGACTGATGTGAAGTGATACATTTTGTGATATTGATTTCCAGTGCCCACCTGTTGGGTTGGATAAAAAGTGTGTATGGCCTTTACTTGAATATATTCAGAAAAAATGCATACACCCTTTTTGGCCAACTGCATCATTGGCGATGTTCAGCCCCTTTTCTTGTGCTTTAATGGTGAGTCATTTCTAGCTCTTCAAATCTGTTTCCTGCCACTCTCCCTTGCTTACAAGTCCTTTTCTGTGACTTACCTCAAGACATTTTTCGACGATAGATATTTTCAACTCTGCAGTTTCATGAATTTTAATGTCCCTGAGTTCCATTTTTCAACTTGTGTTTTTGGAAACTGGACACAAAACAGCGGGATTTCCTCTAGCCCTATTCTGTTTCCGTGGGCAATTCTAGCCTTTGATGAATTTGTCTTCTGGATTGGAAATTAGAGTGGCATGTGCCTGTCCGAACACCTAAGACTTGTCTCTAAATTTTTCTCATCCTTCCGCTTCATCCTCTGGACCAATTCCAAACTGTGTGCAACAGGATGTTCACGGTGCTGATATCCCCAAGTGAGGAGATTGTTAGGAAAGATGCTGGAGGGGTGAGCCCGAGCACCAGGCGATGAGGATATGAGGTGCCATTTCCAAACTCTTTCCGATCAAACGGTGTACCATCCTCTAGGTGTGACGGGCATGTTTTAGCTGTAGGAAGGGTCCCGTGCATGTAAGGAGAACACCAGGGATTTTTCCAAATCAGTGCCTCCCCAAAACCCAAACTGGGGAATTTTTAAGGTACGGCTACACGTATGTCCATTAAGGGCCTTGGGAAATAGGCAGAGCCCAAATTTTAGATGACTGAAATCTTCAGGGTCAGAAGCGCTCACCATCGGCCTTGCTTAGGTTACATTTTATCTGTCATTGATAGATGATGTCAATAAAAATATCTATTCTTTTTCAGATTATTTCCCCTTATAGGTTATTGCAAAATATTCAGTGTAGTTCCCTGTGCTATACAGTAGTTCCTTGTTGATGATCTCTTTTATACATAGCAGTGTGTATGTGTTAATCCCAAACTGTTAATTTATCCCTTCTCCTACCTTTCCCCTTTGGTAATAATAAATTATAAGATTTTATACTTCTCAGAAATGGGGGAGCTGAAAGAGAGGTATCATTTTCAATGGAAAAGCATTCAAAACAAGATTGAAGCTTCAGCCAAGAGTATTCGATGTACATCCATGGAAATAAATCACTTCATTTCTCTAATGTTGACCTGACAAATAAGACAGACGTCTTCACTGAACTTGCTTATAGGAAAGTGATGGAAATATCAAATGTAAGTCTTAGAAACATCTTATTTTACCCGAGCATTATACACTGCTCTATGTTAACTACAGTTTGGCTCACACATCTGTTCATTGAAGTTACAATGTTCTCAATTTCTGTTACTGATCCTCCAGAGTGGACCCCAACAGGAGTCCCCATGCCCAGGGTCATTGGAGCCAACAGATCAAGACTGAGTTTTGTTCAGAAGCAAAGGAAACATTATTTTGAAAACAGAATGGAGAGGTGAGAGCGTGCACTCCCCCATGGGCTGTGGGCTGGGCTGCTGTGTAGGGACCCCGGCAGCGTCAGTGGGAGGGAGGGGATGGAGCTCTCGAGTGCTGTGTTGGCTGCAGCTTAGGCTCTATGCCGCAGAGTATGCATGGGACCCCGCTAGCTGAGGTGTTGACCCAGCAATTCTGCACTAGGAAATCGGGTCTGAAGTGCCGGGTGTGGGACCTCTGCATGTGGAACTCTAGAAGCACGTGAAATTAGACAAAGCACAAAGGAAAAACAGGTTAGACTTTATTTTATTGCCCAGATTCTCCTTTTATCTCCCAGGAATTTTTAATGAACGATGCTGGAGACGAAAACCTCCTCTGCTTTTTGTTCCATTCCTCATTCTTGGGGTGTTGAGGGTGCAGACCCCTCTTTTGTAACTGCTTCATGCTGTTGTGGGAGACTGTTACATGGGGGGAGGGGCAAAACGTCTCGCCACCAGCCTCCAGGTGAGGTTGATTGTCCCAAGGCCTCCTGCCTCTCTTCTCGTCCACCTGAGCACCAGCATTGGAAGTGTTATAGATTCTAATGACCTTTAAGTGTCCAGGAAAGAGAGGCGCAGAGATGCTGCGGTGGCAGATTTCACCCCAGCCCACATTTGTTCGGCGACCTTAGGTTGGCAGTTTTTGCCAGCCTAGATGCTCTGACCAGTAGTCTGTGCTTTCTTTAATTAGGTCCCTGAATTAATGTACAAACAGCACCATGTGTCAGAGCCCTGCCTGCGCAACTCCCAGACAGTCCAGGGTCAGTGGTGATCCAGGACCATGACGTCCACTGAGTCAACTGCCTTTAGAAGTAGCCAGCAGTCCAGCCGGTCATATTGGCTACCATCACCGCGGTGTCTGTAGGGTTTTCTATGGTGAAAGCGTGATATACGATTCCCCCGCCAAGCTTATTAGCTCCCCTCTGGGTGCAGTAAGTCCTGCAAGCAGTAGTCTGCTCTTTCGGGGCACAGTCTTGCCGTTTTCTGAGAGAAACTCCAGGTCAAGTGATGGTCACACGAGCCATCTTGGGGGCCCGTTGCCCCCGTTTGTCTCTCTGGAGGTTGGAGTTGGAGGGCCTCGTCACTTGAGGTCAGTGTGTCCACAGAGAGATCCCTGCAACTTCAGGGCATGATGGGTGGTTAGGATCACCACGTGGGGTCCTTTTACCTTAGGAGGGAGCTGGCCTTGCGGGCTGCTGTTTTCCAGCTTTTTAGATACCCCAGTATCCTGGCCTGATGAGTCGGTATGCAAAGCCCTTGGTGATCATAGTTTATCATACCTGAAGGGCATTCTTGTGTTGCTCCATTTCAAGTGGTCCCAGTTTTTGCACTAAGGCTCCAAGGGCGATTAACCTTTGACCGGGTATGTAAAGGTCAAAGGGTTTAGCTAAATTAGGGAGTTCCTGGGCAAGGGTCTGAATTGACTGCTCTTTCCAATCTTGAATGGCTGCTTCTGGATTCTATTCAAAAGGATCATCATCTTTTCCTGTCAGTGTTTCATGTAGAGGCCCAGCTATTAGACTGTAGTTAGGGATCCAGATGCAGAAAACCTTGGCCTCCCCAGGAACCCCTAAGCTGTCTTCTAGTTTTAGAAGAGGTAAGGCTGCAAATGGCTTCTTCCCTATCCTGGGATGCGTTTCTCCAAATATCTGTGAGAATGAAGCCCAGGCATGTCACCTTAGCCTGGGATATTTGAGCCTTTTCCTTGGACACCTTCTATCCTTTCTTGGCTAGGTAGTTCAGAGGCGTCTTTAGTAGGCCTGGCGATCAGAATGTCATCTGCATATTGAAGGAGGGTTCCCTTTTACAGAGGTTGAACTTTTAGGTCTTTAGAGGACATTTCCCCAATGATGGTGTGGGGATTTTTGAACCATTGGGGCAGGACGGCCCAGCATTATTGCTTTTGTTGCATGTTGTGTCCTGCCACTCACAAGCCAAAAATTCTTGTGACTCTGAGATGAATGGAATACAGAAGAAGGCATCATTGAAGTCTAATACAGAATGCCATGGCCTGGTGGAAGGTAGAATGACCAGCAGGGAGTAGGAAATAGGAGCTACTGGATGTATATCCTCGGTGGCTTCACTGACTGTCCTGATATCCTTTACCAGGTCTCCAGCAGCCCATGGGGCTCTCGTGGTCAGGCCAATCCCAGGATATGGAGCTCACCTGGGCTGCACCCCTACCCCACAGCCCACGGGGCTCTCGTGGTCAAGTCCCTCCCAGGGTATGGAGCTCACCTCTGCAGCTACCCAGCAGCCCATGGGGCTCTCCTACTCAGGCCCTTCCCAGGATACGGAGCTCCCCTGGGCAGGTACCCCAGCCGGGCTGGACACACAGGAACCGTGCACATAGCCCAACTTGCAGAGAACCCCCAGCTCACCTGTCGCTCACTGCTGACACAGAACACCTCAGAGCAGGACTTGAACTAACAAACAGCAGCTCTGACAGGTCTGTGACCATGGCTATCACTCACTGCAGGCTCTTTCTGCCTGGTCTTCCAGACACTTCCACTGTAGCCAGGGCACCAGGCCTCAGTCTCCACCCACCATCACTCCTCTCCCTGACTCCTGGGTTCCTCTCATTAGGATAGGGTCTTCTTGAAGTTGTTTTCCACTCATGGACCAGATAAAATGATCAGAAAACAAGCCGCAGCTGCAGCCCCTTGTCTATCCTGACTCTCAAGAGCCGACACCTGTTCCTCGGGCCTGGCCCATTTAGCAAGTTTCATTTTCTGCAACTGTGAGCCCCTGAGGGGTGAGGATTGGCTGATTTTGGCAGCCTGAAACTGCCTGCCAGCTTTCCCCATGTGTGCCTGGGTTGAGGTCAATATAAACACCTCTCCAGTCAGCGAGAGCCCCGGTAGCTATGCCTGATGCCATATTCTCTGCCCCGTCAGCAGTGTCGGGGCTGGGGTGGTGGGAGGGAGTGAGGGGCCATGGCTTTGTGGGTGGCCCGGTGTGAGTGGGTCTCTGCTGGACTTCCTGCAGGAGTTGCCAGGCTGCCACCTGTAAAGAAGAGGATGTGTCACCCATACCTTCTGCTGGAATTTCTCTCCGGACAGAGGTGAGGAAGGAAAAAAGCAGTGGGGGCCGGGACAGGAGGGTTATCTCAGGCAGGGCAATGGAAAGCTTCCAGAAGAGCGCCCAGGGCCAGGACCTTCCTGGCTGGCCTGCAGGCACCAAGTTGGCCTGCGTGCTGTCGCTGGTGTGGCTCCACGGCCCTTCCTCTAGGCTTTAAAGCCCTTGTACATATTCAGGTGTTTTACCTGGGAAGGGTGGGAAAAGTTCAACAGCAGCTGGCCTGGGGCTCAGCTCATGGTTACTCACAGATGCCTCGGCATGGCCCCCCGCTTTGCCATGAGGACGCTCCTTGCGTAGGAGTGGGCTGCTGGCTCTATGGGAGATGATTCCCCACATCTGACCAATTTCAGAATTGTTTACTGCTGGAGCAAGTGCCCTGATAGGGTTTTCCTCTGTCTAACTGGTGGGTTCAGGTTTTTTTTTTTCTTTTTGGTTCAAGTTAGATTTTATTCCTCTTTTATATATTTATAGATATAAGCATGGAAATAATTCATTCATATAAATACATCTGTGTGAAGGGAAGAATTTTTTCTGTTGTATTTTTAAATTTTATTTTTTAAAATTTTGAAATTTAATTTTATTTATTTTGTTATACAGCATGTTATTATTAGTTATGTATTTTACGCATATACATGTATACAGGTCAATCCAAATCTCCCAAATCATCCCACCACCACCACCCCATGGTTTCCCACACTTGGTGTCCATACGTGTGTTCTCTACCTCTGTGTCTCTATTTCTTCCCTGCAAACCAGTTCATCTGTACCATTTTTCTAGGTTCCACATATATGCATTAATATACAATATTTGTTTTTCTCTTTCTGACTTACTTCATTCTGTATGACTGTCTCTAGATCCATCGACGACTCTACAAATGACCCAGTTTCATTCCTTCTTATGGCTGAGTAATATTCCATTTTATATATGTACCACATCTTTATCCATTCGTCTGTCTGTGGGTATTTAGGTTGCTTCCATTACCTCGCTATTGTAAATAGTGCTGAAATGAGCATTGTGGTGAATGTGCCTTTTTCATTTATGGTTTTCTCTGGGTATATTCCCAGAAGTGGGATTGCTGGATCATATGGTAATTCTATTTCTAGTTTTTTTTAAGGAAACTCCATACTGTTCTCCATCGTGACTGTATCAATTTACATTTCCACCACTAGTGGAAGAGGGATCCTTTTGTCCACACCCTCCCCAGAATTTGTTGTTTGTACATTTTCTGATGATGCCGATTCTAACAGGTGTGAGGTGATACCTCATTGTAGTTTTGATTTGCATTTCTCTAATAATTAGTGATGTTGAGCAGCTTTTCATGTCCGTCTTGGCCATCTCTGTGTCTTCTTTGAAGAAACGTCTCTTTAGATCTTCTGCCCATTTTTGTATTGGGTTGTTTTTTTTTTTAATATTAAGCTGCATGAGCTCTTTATATATATTGGAGATTAAACCTTTGTCCTTTGATTCCTTTGCAAATATTTGCGCCCATTCTGAGGGAAGCTTTTTGCCATTCCCGTTTTTTTAACAAAAAAAGAAAGAAAGAAAAAGAAGCAGAACACTAATGTGTGTAAAATATGCCTTTTGAAACTGTCGTTTTGAAATATGGACGTCCTTTGAATTTTTTGGTCGATATATGACCCCAGGATTTGTGTTCAGGGCAGGTGTCATTTACAGGCCTGCAATGATTTTGAATATCAACTGACCATTAGCGCTGGGATTAATGCTGCTCTTGTGAGAAACGTCCACAAGGTGGCAGCAGTTCTCCCTTACCAAATCTGGTTACTGTGGCAACAGAGCCTCAATGGAAGTCGTGTTCTAGATTGGAATTTAGAATGGAATGTGCCAGGAGAAAGCCCCTCAAGTTTGTCTCACTATTTCTTGTTCGTGTTTTTAATTTAATTTTTTATTTTTTATTACAGCAAATTTGATTACAATGTTTGGCTTGTTGTAGGTGTGGAAGATGTGGTTCCTTTACACATATACATATGTCTGTTCTTCCTGGGATCCTTTTACCATTTACCTTATGACAGAATGTTGAGTAGTCTTCTCTTGGTATTCTGTAGGTCTTTGGTGATTAAATATGTCACCTGTGTTTGTATATGTCTATTAACCCCAATATCATAATGAAAACAATCCTCACAGCTTTCCATTGGTGAACCATAAGTTTGTTGAATGAATCTGTGATTGCCCTTCTCCGTGGAAATATCTACACTGGTATCCATTTTTCGGTCACACCTATAAGAGATATGATATGGTATGTGTCTTTCACTTTCTGACTTACTACAAGTCACGTGATTACCTCTAGTCACACCTACGGTGCTGCAAATGGCATTGTGTCCTTTTATTCCTTGGCTTCTATTCTGCCTTAGCGAGGTCCATTTTCAACAATGTGATTCCCTGAGGGCTGAGGATTAGCTGACCTGGGTAGCCTGACCCTGCCGGCCGGCCCTCCCCAGGTGTGCCTGGGTTGAGGTCAATATAAACAGCAATGCAGGCAGCAATAGCCCCTGAATCTGTGCCTGACTCCATATTCTCTGCCCCGTCAGCAGTCTCGGGGCAGTGCTGCTGGGAGGGAGTGAGGGGCCACGGATTTGTGGGTGGCCCGGTGTGAGTGGGTCTATGCAGGACTTTCTGCAGGAGTTGTCAGGCTGCCACCTATAAAGAAGAGGATGTGTCACCCATACCTTCCACTGGAATTTCTCTCCGGACAGAGGTGAGGAAGGAAAAAAGCAGTGGGGGCCGGGACAGGAGGGGTATCTCAGGCAGGGCAATGGAAAGCTTCCAGAATAGCGCCCAGTGACAGGACCTTCCTGGCTGGCCTGCAGGCAGCAAGTTGGCCTGCGTGCTGTCGCTGGTGTGGCTCCACGGCCCTTCCTCTAGGCTTTCAAGCCCTTGTACATATTCAGGTGTTTTACCTGGGAAGGGTGGGAAAAGTTCAACAGCAGCTGGCCTGGGGCTCACCTCACGGTTACTCACAGATGCCTCGGCATGGCCCCCAGCTTTGCAATGAGGACGCTCCTTGCGTAGGAGTGGGCTGCTGGCTCTATGGGAGATGATTCCCCACCTCTGACCAATTTCAGAATTGTTTCCTGCTGGAGCAAGTGCCCTGATAGGGTTTTCCTCTGTTTAACTGGTGGGTTCAGGTTTTTCTTTTTCTTTTTTGTTTCAAGTTAGATTTTATTCCTCTTTTATGTATTTATAGATATAAGCATGGAAATAATTCATTCATATAAATACATCTGTGTGAAGGGAAGAAATTTTTCTGTTTTATTTTAAAATTATATATATTTTTTTAATATTAAGCTGCATGAGCTCTTTATATATATTGGAGATTAAACCTTTGTCCTTTGATTCCTTTGCAAATATTTGCGCCCATTCTGAGGGAAGCTTTTTGCCATTCCCATTTTTTTAACAAAAAAAGAAAGAAAGAAAAAGAAGAAGAACAGTAATGTGTGTAAAATATGCCTTTTGAAACTGTCGTTTTGAAATATGGACGTCCTTTGAATTTTTTGGTCGATATATGACCCCAGGATTTGTGTTCAGGGCAGGTGTCATTTACAGGCCTGCAATGATTTTGAATATCAACTGACCATTAGCGCTGGGATTAAAGCTGCTGTTGTGTGAAACGGCCACCAGGTGGCAGCAGTTCTCCCTTACCAAATCTGGTTACTGGGGAAACAGAGCCTCAATGGAAGTCGTGTTCTAGATTGGAATTTAGAATGGAATGTGCCAGGAGAAAGCCCCTCATGTTTGTCTCACTAATTCTTGTTCGTGTTTTTAATTTAATTTTTTATTTTTTATTACAGCAAATTTGATTACAATGTTTGGCTTGTTGTAGGTGTGGAAGATGTGGTTCTTTTACACATATACATATGTCTGTTCTTCCTGGGATCCTTTTCCCATGTACCTTATGACAGAATGTTGAGTAGTCTTCTGTTGGTATTCTGTAGGTCTTTGGTGATAATATATGTCACCTGTGTTTGTATATGTCTGTTAACCCCAATATCATAATGAAACCAATACTCACACCTTTCCATTGGTGAACCATAAGTTTGTTGAATGAATCTGTGATTGCCCTTCTGCGTGGAAATATCTGCCCTGGTATCCATTTTTCGGTCACACCTATAAGAGATATGATATGATATGTGTCTTTCACTTTCTGACTTACTACAGGTCACATGATTACCTCTAGACACACGTACGGTGCTGCAAATGGCATTGTGTCCTTTTATTCCTTGGCTTCTATTCTGCCTTAGCGAGGTCCATTTTCAACAATGTGATTCCCTGAGGGCTGAGGATTAGCTGACCTGGGTAGCCTGACCCTGCCGGCCGGCCCTCCCCAGGTGTGCCTGGGTTGAGGTCAATATAAACAGCGCTGCAGGCAGCAATAGCCCCTGAAGCTGTGCCTGACTCCATATTCTCTGCCGAGTCAGCAGTCTCGGGGCTGTGCCGGTGGGAGGGAGTGAGGGGCCACGGCTTTGTGGGTGGCCCGGTGTGAGTGGGTCTCAGCTGGACTTTCTGCAGGAGTTGCCAGGCTGCCACTTGTAAAGAAGAGGATGTGTCACCCATACCTTCCACTGGAATTTCTCTCCGGACAGAGGTGAGGAAGGAAAAAATCAGTGGGGGGCGGGACAGGAGGGGTATCTCAGGCAGGACAATGGAAAGCTTCCAGAAGAGCGCCCAGGGCCAGGACCATCCTGGCTGGCCTGCAGGCACCAAGTTGGCCTGCGTGCTATCGCTGGTGTGGCTCCACGCCCCTTCCTCTAGGCTTTCAAGGCCTTGTACATATTCAGGTGTTTTACCTGGGAAGGGTGGGAAAAGTTCAACAGCAGCTGGCCTGGGGCTCGGCTCACGGTTACTCACAGATGCCTCTGCATGGCCCCCAGCTTTGCAATGAGGACGCTCCTTGCGTAGGAGTGGGCTGCTGGCTCTATGGGAGATGATTCCCCACCTCTGACCAATTTCAGAATTGTTTACCGCTGGATCAAGTGCCCTGAGAGGGTTTTCCTCTGTATAACTGGTGGGTTCAGGTTTTTTTTTTTCTTTTTTAGTTCAAGTTAGATTTTATACCTCTTTTATGTATTTATAGATATAAGCATGGAAATAATTCATTCATATAAATACATCTGTGTGAAGGGAAGAACTTTTTTATGTTTTATTTTTAAATTATATTTTAAAAATTTTCAAATTTAATTTTATGTATTTTTTTATACAGCAGGTTATTATTAGTTATGTATATTATGCATATACATGTATACAGGTCAATCCCAATCTCCCAACTCATCCCAACACCACCTCCCCATGGCTTCCCACACTTGGTGTCCTTACGTGTGTTCTCTACCTCTGTGTCTCTATTTCTTCCCTACAAACCAGTTCATCTGTACCATTTTTCTAGGTTCCACATATATGCATTAATATACAATATTTTTTTTCTCTTCCTGACTTACTTCATTCTGTATGACAGTCTCTAGATCCATCGACGTCTCTACAAATGACCCAGTTTCATTCCTTCTTATGGCTGAGTAATATTCCATTTTATATATGTACCACATCTTTATCCATTCGTCCGTCTGTGGGTATTTAGGTTGCTTCCATTACATGGCTATTGTAAATAGTGCTGAAATGAGCATTGTGGTGAATGTGCCTTTTTGATTTATGGTTTTCTCTGGGTATATGCCCAGAAGTGGGATTGCTGGATCATATGGTAATTCTATTTCTAGTTTTTTAAGGAAACTCCATACTGTTCTCCATCGTGACTGTATCAATTTACATTTCCACCACAAGTGGAAGAGGGATCCTTTTGTCCACACCCTCCCCAGAATTTGTTTCTTGTAGATTTTTTGATGATGCCGATTCTAACAGGTGTGAGGTGATACCTCATTGTAGTTTTGATTTGCATTTCTCTAATAATTAGTGATGTTGAGCAGCTTTTCATGTGCGTCTTGGCCATCTCTGTGTCTTCTTTGAAGAAACGTCTCTTTAGATCTTCTGCCCATTTTTGTATTGGGTTGTTTCTTTTTTTTAATATTAAGCTGCATGAGCGCTTTATATATATTGGAGATTAAACCTTTGTCCATTGATTCGTTTGCAAATATTTTCGCCCATTCTGAGGGAAGCTTTTTGCCATTCCCGTTTTTTTAACAAAAAAAGAAAGAAAGAAAAATAAGCAGAACACTAATGTGTGTAAAATATGCCTTTTGAGACTGTCGTTTTGAAATATGGACGTCCTTTGATTTTTTTGGTCGATATATGAACCCAGGATTTGTGTTCAGGGCAGGTGTCATTTACAGGCCTGCAATGATTTTGAATATCAACTGACCATTAGCGCTGGGATTAAAGCTGCTGTTGTGTGAAACGGCCACAAGGTGGCAGCAGTTCTCCCTTACCAAATCTGGTTACTGGGGCAACAGAGCCTCAATGGAAGTCATGTTCTAGATTGGAATTTAGAATGGAATGTGCCAGGAGAAAGCCCCTCAAGTTTGTCTCACTACTTCTTCTTCGTGTTTTTAATTTAATTTTTTATTTTTTATTACAGCAAATTTGATTACAATGTTTGGCTTGTTGTAGGTGTGGAAGATGTGGTTCTTTTACACATATACATATGTCTGTTCTTCCTGGGATCCTTTTCCCATGTACCTTATGACAGAATGTTGAGTAGTCTTCTCTTGGTATTCTGTAGGTCTTTGGTGATTATATATGTCACCTGTGTTTGTATATGTCTGTTAACCCCAATATCATAATGAAACCAATCTTCACACCTTTCCATTGGTGAACCATAAGTTTGTTGAATGAATCTGTGATTGCCCTTCTCCGTGGAAATATCTGCCCTGGTATCCATTTTTCGGTCACACCTATAAGAGATATGATATGATATGTGTCTTTCACTTTCTGACTTACTACAAGTCACGTGATTACCTCTAGACACACCTACGGTGCTGCAAATGGCATTGTGTCCTTTTATTCCTTGGCTTCTATTCTGCCTTAGCGAGGTCCATTTTCAACAATGTGATTCCCTGATGGCCGAGGATTAGCTGACCTGTGTAGCCTGACCCTGCCGGCCGGCCCTCCCCAGGTGTGCCTGGGTTGAGGTCAATATAAACAGCGCTGCAGGCAGAAATAGCCCCTGAATCTGTGCCTGACACCATATTCTCTGCCCCGTCAGCAGTCTCGGGGCTGTGCCGGTGGGAGGGAGTGAGGGGCCACGGCTTTGTGGGTGGCCCGGTGTGAGTTGGGCTCTGCTGGACTTTCTGCAGGAGTTGCCAGGCTGCCACCTGTAAAGAAGAGGATGTGTCACCCATACCTTCTGCTGGAATTTCTCTCCGGACTGAGGTAAGGAAGGAAAAAATCAGTGGGTGCCGGGACAGGAGGGGTATCTCAGGCAGGGCAATGGAAATCTTCCAGAAGAGCGCCCAGGGCCAGGACCATCCTGGCTGGCCTGCAGGCACCAAGTTGACCTGTGTGCTATCACTGGTGTGGCTCCACGGCCCTTCTTCTAGGCTTTCAAGCCCTTGTACATATTCAGGTGTTTTACCTGTGAAGGGTGGAAAATTTAACAGCAGCTGGCCTGGGGCTCAGCTCACGGTTACTCACAGATGCCTCGGCATGGCCCCCAGCTTTCAATGAGGACGCTCCTTGCATAGGAGTGGGCTGCTGGCTCTATGGGAGATGATTCCCCACCTCTGACCAATTTCAGAATTGTTTACCGCTGGAGCAAGTGCCCTGAGAGGGTTTTCCTCTGTCAAACTCGCGGGTTCAGGTTTTTTTTTTCCTTTTTGGTTCAAGTTAGATTTTATTCCTCTTTTATGTATTTATAGATATAAGCATGGAAATAATTCATTCATATAAATACATCTGTGTGAAGGGAAGAACTTTTTTCTGTTTTATTTTTAAATTTTATTTTTTAAAATTTTGAAATTTAATTTTATTTATTTTTTTATACAGCAGGTTATTATTAGTTATGTATTTTATGCATATATGTATACAGGTCAATCCCAATCTCCCAACTCATCCCACCACCACCTCCACATGGCTTCCCACACTTGGTGTCCATACGTGTGTTCTCTACCTCTGTGTCTCTATTTCTTCCCTGCAAACCAGTTCATCTGTACCATTTTTCTAGGTTCCACATATATGCATTAATATACAATATTTGTTTTTCTCTTTCTGACTTACTTCATTCTGTATGTCAGTCTCTAGATCCATCGACGTCTCTACAAATGACCCAGTTTCATTCCTTCTTATGGCTGAGTAATATTCCATTTTATATATGTACCACACCTTTATTCATTCGTCTGTCTGTGGGTATTTAGGTTGTTTCCATTACCTGGCTATTGTAAATAGTGCTGAAATGAGCATTGTGGTGAATGTGCCTTTTTGATTTATGGTTTTCTCTGGGTATATGCCCAGAAGTGGGATTGCTGGATCATATGGTAATTCTTTTTCTAGTTTTTTTAAGGAAACTCCATACTGTTCTCCATCGTGACTGTATCAATTTACATTTCCACCACTAGTGGAAGAGGGATCCTGTTGTCCACACCCTCCCCAGAATTCGTTGTTTGTAGATTTTCTGATGATGCCGATTCTAACAGGTGTGAGGTGATACCTCATTGTAGTTTTGATTTGCATTTCTCTAATAATTAGTGATGTTGAGAAGCTTTTCATGTGCGTCTTGGCCATCTCTGTGTCTTCTTTGAAGAAACGTCTCTTTAGATCTTCTGCCCATTTTTGTATTGGTTTGTTTGTTTCTTTAATATTAAGCTGCATGAGCTCTTTATATATATTGGAGATTAAACCTTTGTCCATTGATTCGTTTGCAAATATTTTCGCCCATTCTGAGGGATGCTTTTTGCCATTCCCGTTTTCTTAACAAAAAAAGAAAGAAAGAAAAAGAAGCAGAACACTAATGTGTGTAAAATATGCCTTTTGAAACTGTCGTTTTGAAATATGGACGTCCTTTGAATTTTTTGGTCGATATATGACCCCAGGATTTGTGTTCAGGGCAGGTGTCATTTACAGGCCTGCAATGATTTTGAATATCAACTGACCTTTAGCGCTGGGATTAAAGCTGCTGTTGTGTGAAACGGCCACAAGGTGGCAGCAGTTCTCCCTTACCAAGTCTGGTTACTGGGGCAACAGAGCCTCAATGGAAGTCGTGTTCTAGATTGGAATTTAGAATGGAATGTGCCAGGAGAAAGCCCCTCAAGTTTGTCTCACTACTTCTTGTTCGTGTTTTTAATTTAATTTTTTATTTTTTATTACAACAAATTTGATTACAATGTTTGGCTTGTTGTAGGTATGGAAGATGTGGTTCTTTTACACATATACATATGTCTGTTCTTGCTGGGATCCTTTTCCCATGTACCTTATGACAGAATGTTGAGTAGTCTTCTCTTGGTATTCTGTAGGTCTTTGGTGATTATATATGTCACCTGTGTTTGTATATGTCTGTTAACCCCAATATCATAATGAAACCAATCCTCACACCTTTCCATTGGTGAACCATAAGTTTGTTGAATGAATCTGTGATTGCCCTTCTGCGTGGAAATATGTGCCCTGGTATCCATTTTTCGGTCACACCTATAAGAGATATGATATGATATGTGTCTTTCACTTTCGGACGTACTACAAGTCACGTGATTTCCTGTAGTCACACCTACGGTGCTCCAAATTTCATTGTGTCCTTTTATTCCTTGGCTTCTATTCTGCCTTAGCGAGGTCCATTTTCAACAATGTGATTCCCTGAAGGCTGAGGATTAGCTGACCTGTGTAGCCTGACCCTGCCGTCCGGCCCTCCCCAGGTGTGCCTAGGTTGAGGTCAATATAAACAGCGCTGCAGGCAGCAATAGCCCCTGAAGCTGTGCCTTACTCCATATTCTCTGTCCGTCAGCAGTCTCGGGGCTGTGCTGGTGGGAGGGAGTGAGGGGCCACGGCTTTGTGGGTGGCCTGGTGTGAGTGGGTCTCTGCTGGACTTTCTAAAGGAGTTGCCAGGATGCCACGTGTAAATAAGAGGATGTATCACCCACACCTTCCGTTGGAATTTCTCTCCGGAGAGAGTTGAGGAAAGAAAAATGCAGTGGGGGCAGGGACAGGAGGGGTATCTCAGGCAGGGCAATGGAAAGCTTCCAGAAGAGCGCCCAGGGCCAGGAACATCCTGGCTGGCATGTAGGCACCAAGTTGGCCTGCGTGCTGTCACTGGTGTGGCTCCACGGCCCCTCCTCTAAGCTTTCAAGCTCTTGTACATATTCAGGTGTTTTACCTGGGAAGGGTGGGAAAAGTTCAGCAGCAGCTGGCCTGGGGCTCAGCTCACGTTTACTCACAGATGCCTCGGTTCCCTTTCACTGACGAAGGTGTAGGTCTTGTCTATTCCATAGTTTGTGTTTGGAACGGTACTTGTGCTTATATCAAACTCTGGATTTATGCATCACCCCACCACTCATTCCCCCTTAAGCAGGCATAAGAGTGTTTTCCAAAGGTGAGACTCTGCTCTCTTTCTTAAATGAGTTCAAGTGTAGCCATGTTTACAGGATCTTCATAAGTGATATCTTAATATAAGTTTCTTTTTCTCTGTGACTTATTTCACTTAGAAGCATCATACCTCTATCCACTCATTTGGCTGCTACTGGTCTTATGCCATTGATTGCATGGCTGAGGGATATTCCATCGTACAGAAGTACCACAATTTTTTGAACCATTTTTATATTTCCTGGGATATTTAAGGTTTACCCAAGTTGAGGTTCTTGTAAGCAGTGCAGCCCTAAATTTTGGGGTGGCTCTGTCTTATTGATTTTCAGTTTTCCCAAGGTATATTCCCTAGACTGGAAGTGCCCTTGGCTCTGTAGCTCTGTTGTTTACTTGTTTTAGGGAACACAATGCACTCCTCCAGAGAGGCAGTTGGCAGTTTACATCCCGCCCATCAGCAAAACAAGCCTCCCTGTTCTCCGGGGCCGGTCTTGCCTTTCTGGATTTTACACATTTTGTGGATGTCCCTTTTGAACAGTGGGAAATGATACTTCTTTGTAGTGCAGATTTGTATTTCCCGCTTGCTTGCTTGGCCAAAAAGGACGTATGCGTTTTCTACTGAATATATTCAGGAGAAAACGCATATGCCCTTTTTGCTCAAGTGCATCATTGTTGAAGTTGTGCCCCTCATCCTGTGGTTTAAAGTCAATTCCAACGTACCACTTGAAATCTGTTTCCTGCTATTCTGCCTAGCATTCAAGTCCACCTAATTGCCTTCCCTCAACAGATTTTTGGAAAATAGTTGTGTTTATTACTCTGCCAGTTTGTGAATTGCTGTGCCCCTGAGCTCCATTTTTCAACTTCTTTTTTGTGAGCTGACCGAAAGTCCAAAATTGTGGTTCAGGACCTATACTGCTTCCCGGTCGGGAGCTGAGACTTTGGTTAATTCTTCTTCCTGCCGGGAAATTAGAGTGACATGTGCCCGTCCAAATGCCTGAGAGCTACTCTCACACTGGTTCTCCCTCTTCCCTTTCATCCTCTGCCAAATTGGCAACCTGTGCGCACCAGGAGGTTAAAGGGGCTGTTTCTCCAAGTTTGGAGATTGATAGAAAAGCAGCTGGAAAATCAAACCGGAGCACCAGGAGAGGGACTATTTGTTGAGTTTTAGAAACCTTTCATATTCACCGTGTGTCCATTCTCTATTTTTCCCTTACATGATATATCTGTAATAATAGTCCCTTCAAGCTGGAGAGTAGGGAACCATGGAATGCGGGCCATTCATTATTGCTTTAAAGGGTCTGAATTTGTTCACCGAATCTCACCAATCCTCTCAGTCCCAAGTGTCCAGCCTTATGCCACATCCAGCTGTCGTCGTAGATTGGGTCAGTCCAGGTTTCATCAGAGACCCTGAAGGAATTGTGAAGAATTTCCATTTTTGTTTTGTTTTGTTTTTGAAATTCCTTTTTATAGTGGGTTTGAGCTGATTCTCGCTGCCATGTTTATGCCAGTCTAGACACACTTGATTCCCTTATGGAGACATATCAATACATAGGTTTTAAGATTCTTACTAGTCAGATATATTCCTCTGCGGGAAATATGGGGTTTTGAGTCCCTTTCACTGAGGAAGGTGTAGGTCTTGTCTATTCCATAGTTGGTTTTTTGAACGGTACCTGTGCTTATATCAAACTCTGGTTTTATGCATCACCCCACCTCTCCTTCCCCCTTAAGCAGGCATTAGAGTGTTTTCTAAATGTGAGACACTGTTCTCTTTCCTAACTCAGTTCAAGTGTAGCCATGTTTACAGGATCTTCATAAGTGATATCCTATGATAAGTTTCTTTTTCTGTGTGACTTATTTCACTAAGAATCATCGTACCTGAATCCACCCATTTTGCTGCTACTGGTCTTATGACATTGATTTCATGGCTGAGGGATATTCCATTGTACGGAGGTACCACAATATTTTGAACCATTTTTATATTTCCTGGGATATTTAAGGTGTACCCAAGTTGAGGTCCTTGTAAGCAGTGCAGCCCTAAGTTTTGGGGTGGCTCTGTCTTATTGAATTTCAGTTTTCCTAAGGTATATTCCCTACTCTGGAAGTGCCCTTGGCTCTGTAGCTCTGTTCTTTACTCGTTTTAGGGAACACAATGTACTCCACCAGAGAGGCAGTTGGCAATTTACATCCCGCCCATCAGCATAACAAGGCTCCCTGTTCTCCAGGGCCTGTCTTGCCTTTCTGGTTTTTACACATTTTGTGCATGTCACTTTTGACCGGTGGGAAGTGATACTATTTGTAGGGCAGATTTGCATTTCCCGCTTGCTTGCTTGGCCAAAAAGGGCGTATGCGTTTTCTCCTGAATATATTCAGGAGAAAACGCATACGCCCTTTTTGGCCAAGTGCATCATTGTAGAAGTTGTGCCCCTCTTCCTGTGCTTTAAAGGTGATTCCAACGTACCTCTTGAAATCTGTTTCCTGCTATTCTGCCTCGCTTTCAAGTCCGCCTCGTTGCCTTCCCTCAACAGATTTTTGGACGATAGTTGTCCTTTATTACTCGGCCAGTTTGTGAATTGCTGTGCCCCTGAGCTCCATTTTTCAACTCGTTTTTGGTGAGCTGACCGCAAGTCCAACATTTTGGTTCAGGACCTATGCTGGTTCTCGGTGGGGGGCTGAGACTTTGGTTAATTCTTCTTCCTGCCGGAAAGTTAGAGTGATATGTGCCCGTCCAAATGCCTAACAGCTACTCTCTCATTGGTGCTCCCTCTTCCCTTTCATCCTCTGCCAAATTGGAAACCTGTGCGAACCAGGAGGTTAAAGGGGCTGTCTCTCCAAGTTGGGAGGTTCATAGTAAAGCAGATGGAAAGTCAAACCGGAGCACCAGGAGAGGGACTATTCGTTGAGATTTAGAAACCTTTCGTATTCACAGTGTGTCCGTTCTCTAGGTTTCCCATACATGTTATAGCTGTAGTAATATTCCCATTAACCTGGAGAGTTGGGACCCATGGAATGGGTGGCAGGCATTTGTGCTTTAAAGGGTTTGCCTTTGCTCACCCAATCTCACCAATCGTCTCAGTCCCAAGTGTCCCTCTTTATGCCACATCCAGCTGTCATTGTAGATAGGGTCATTCCAGGTTTCATCAGAGACCCTGAAGGAATTGTAAAGAATTTCCCAGTTTTTATGTTTTGTTTTTGAAATTCCTTTTTAGAGTGGGTTTGAGCTGATTCTCGCTGCCATGTTTATGCCAGTCTAGACACACTTGATTCCCTTACGGAGACATGTCAATACATAGGGTTTAAGATTCTTACTGGGCAGGTATATTCCTCTGCGGGAAATATGCGGTTTTGAGTCCCTTTCACTGAGGAAGGTGTAGGTCTTGTCTATTCCATAATTGGTTTTTGGAACGGTACCTGTGCTTATATCAAACTCTGGTTTTATGCATCACCCCACCTCTCCTTCCCCCTTAAGCAGGCATAAGAGTGTTTTCTAAATGTGAGACAATGTTCTCTTTCCTAACTCAGTTCAAGTGTAGCCATGTTTACAGGATCTTCATAAGTGATATCTTATGATAAGTTTCTTTTTCTGTGTGACTTATTTCACTTAGAATCATCGTACCTGAATCCACCCATTTTGCTGCTACTGGTCTTATGACATTGATTTCATGGCTGAGGGATATTCCATCGTACGTAAGTACCACAATTTTTTGTACCATTTTTATATTTCCTGGGATATTTAAGGTGTACCCAAGTTGAGGTCCTTGTAAGCAGTGCAGCCCTAAATTTTGGGGTGGCTCTGTCTTATCGATTTTCAGTTTTCCCAAAGTATATTCCCTAGACTGGAAGTGCCCTTGGCTCTGTAGCTCTGTTGTTTACTTGTTTTAGGGAACACAATGCACTCCTCCAGAGAGGCAGTTGGCAATTTACATCCCGCCCATCAGCATAACAAGGCTCCCTGTTCTCCAGGGCCTGTCTTGCCTTTCTGGTTTTTACACATTTTGTGGATGTCCCATTTGACTGGTGGGAAGTGATACTTCTTTGTAGTGCAGATTTGCGTTGCCGGCTTGCTTGCTTGGCCAAAAAGGGCGTATGCGTTTTCTCCTGAATATATTCAGGAGAAGACGTATACGCCCTTTTTGGCCAAGTGCATCATTGTCGAAGTTGTGCCCCTCGTCCTGTGTTTTAAAGGTGATTCCAACGTACCTCTTGAAATCTGTTTCCTGCTATTCTGCCTCGCTTTCAAGTCTGCCTCGTTGCCTTCCCTCAACGGATTTTTGGAGGAGAGTTGTCCTTTATTACTCTGCCAGTTTGTGAATTGCTGTGCACTTGAGGTCCATTTTTCAACTCGTTTTTTGTGAGCTGACCGCAAGTCCAAAATTTTGGTTCAGGACCTATACTGGTTCCCGGTGGGTGGCTGAGACTTTGGTTAATTCTTCTTCCTGCCGGGAAATTACAGTGATATATGCCCGTCCAAATGCCTAACAGCTACTCTCTCATTGATTCTCCCTCTTCCCTTTCATCCTCTGCCAAATTGGCAACCTGTGCGAACCAGGAGTTTAAAGGGGCTGTCTCTCCAAGTTGGGAGGTTGATAGTAAAGCAGATGGAAAGTCAAACCGGAGCACCAGGAGAGGGACTATTCGTTGAGTTTCAGAAACATTTCGTATTCACAGTGTGTCCGTTCTCTAGGTTTCCCGTACATGTTATAACTGTAGTAATATTCCGTTCAACCTGGAGAGTTGGGACCCATGGAATGGGTGCCATGCATTATTTCTTAAAAGGGTCTGCATTTGCTCACCCAATCTCACCAATCCTCTCAGTCCCTAGTGTGCCGCCTTATGCCACATGCAGCTGTCGTTGTAGATAGGGTCATTCCAGGTTTCATCAGAGACCCTGAAGGAATTGTAAAGAATATCCCAGTTTTTTTGTTTTGTTTTTGAAATTCCTTTTTATAGTGGGCTTGAGCTGATTCTCGCTGCCATGTTTATGCCAGTCTAGACACACTTGATTCCCTTACAGAGACATATCAATACATAGGTTTTAAGATTCTTACTAGTCAGATATATTCCTCTGCGGGAAATATGGGGTTTTGAGTCCCTTTCACTGAGGAAGTTGTAGGTCTTGTCTATTCAATAGTTGGTTTTTGGAACGGTACCTGTGCTTATATCAAACTCTGGTTTTATGCATCACCCCACCTCTCCTTCCCCCTTAAGCAGGCATAAGAGTGTTTTCTAAATGTGAGACACTGTTCTCTTTCCTAACTCAGTTCAATTGTAGCCATGTTTACAGGATCATCATAAGTGACATCTTATGATAAGTTTCTTTTTCTGTGTGACTTATTTCCCTTAGAATCATCGTACCTGAATCCACCCATTTTTCTGCTTCTGGTCTTTTGACATTGATTTTATGGCTGAGGGATATTCCATCGTACGTAAGTACCACAAATTTTTGAACCATTTTTATATTTTCTGGGATATTTAAGGTGTACCCAAGTTGAGGTCCTTGTAAGCAGTGCAGCCCTAAATTTTGGGGTTGCTCTGTCTTATTGATTTTCAGTTTTCCCAAGGTACATTCCTTAGACTGGAAGTGCCCTCGGCTCGGTAGATCTGTTGTTTACTTGTTTAAGGAACACAATGCACTCCTCCAGAGAGGCAGTTGGCAATTTACATACCGCCCATCAGCATAACAAGGCTCCCTGTTCTCCAGGGCCTGTCTTGCCTTTCTGGTTTTTACACATTTTGTGGATGTCCCTTTTGACCGGTGTGAAGTGATACTTCTTTGTAGTGCAGATTTGTATTGCCTCTTGCTAGCTTGGCCAAAAAGGGCGTATGCGTTTTCTCCTGAATATATTCAGGAGAAAACGCATACGCCCTTTTTGGCCAAGTGCATCATTGTCGAAGTTGTGCCCCTCTTCCTGTGCTTTAAAGGCGATTCCTACGTACCTCTTGAAATCTGTTGCCTGCTATTCTGCCTCGCTTTCAAGTCCGCCTCGTTGCCTTCCCTGAACAGATTTTTGAACGATAGTTGTCCTTTATTACTCGGATACTTTGTGAATTGCTGTGACCATGAGATCCATTTTTAAACTCGTTTTTGGTGAGCTGACCGCAAGTCCAAAATTTTGGTTCAGGACCTATACTGGTCCCGGGTGTTTGATTAAGACTTTGGTTAATTCTTCTTCCTGCCGGGAAATTAGAGTGATATGTGCCCGTCCAAATGCCTAACAGCTACTCTCTCATTGGTTCTCCCACTTCCCTTTCATCCTCTGCCAAATTGGAAACCTGTGGGAACCAGGAGGTTAAAGGGGCTGTCTCTCCAAGTTGGGAGGTTGATAGTAAAGCAGATGGAAAGTCAAACCGGAGCACCAGGAGAGGGACTATTCGTTGAGTTTTAGAAACCTTTTGTATTCACAATGTGTCCGGTCTCTAGGTTTCCCGTACATTTTATAGCTGTAGTAATATTCCCTTCAACCTGGAGAGTTGGGACCCATGGAATGGGTGCCATGCATTATTTCTTTAAAGGGTCTGCATTTGCTCACCCAATCTCACCAATCCTCCCAGTCCCAAGTGTCCAGCCTTATGCCACATCTAGCTGTCGTTGTAGATAGGGTCATTCCAGGTTTCATCAGAGACCCTGAAGGAATTGTAAAGAATTTCCCAGTTTTTTTGTTTTGTTTTTGAAATTCCTTTTTATAGTGGGTTTGAGCTGATTCTCGCTGCCATGTTTATGCCAGTCTAGACACACTTGATTCCCTTACGGAGACATATCAATACATAGGTTTTAAGATTCTTACTAGTCAGATATATTCAACTGCGGGAAATATGGGGTTATGAGTCCCTTTCACTGAGGAAGGTGTAGGTCTTGTCTATTCCATAGTTGGTTTTTGGAGCGGTATCTGTGCTTATATCAAACTCTGGTTTTATGCATCACCCCACCTCTCCTTCCCCCTTAAGCAGGCATAAGAGTGTTTTCTAAATGTGAGTCACTGTTCTCTTTTCTAACTCAGTTCAAGTGTAGCCATGTTTACAGGATCATCATAAGGGACATCTTATGATATGTTTCTTTTTCTTTGTGACTTATTTCCCTTAGAATCATCGTACCTGAATCCACCCATTTTTCTGCTACTGGTCTTATGACATTGATTTCATGGCTGAGGGATATTCCATCTTACGTAAGTCCCACAATTTTTTGAACCATTTTTATATTTCTTGGGATATTTAAGTTGTACCCAAGTTGAGGACCTTGTAAGCAGTGCAGCCCTAAATTTTGGGGTGGCTCTGTCTTATTGATTTTCAGTTTTCCCAAGGTATATTCCCTAGACGGGAAGTGCCCTTGGCTCTGTAGCTCTGTTCATTACTTGTTTTAGGGAACACAATGTACTCCTCCAGTGAGGCAGTTGGCAATTTAAACCCCGCCCATCAGCATAACAAGGCTCCCTGTTCTCCAGGGCCTGTCTTGCCTTTCTGGATTTTACACATTTTGTGGATGTCCCTTTTGACCGGTGGGAAGTGATACTTCTATGTAGTGCAGATTTGAATTGTCCACTTGCCTGCCTGGCCAAAAGGGCGTATTCGTTTTCTCCTGAATATATTCAGGAGAAAACGCATACGCCCTTTTTGGCCAAGTGCATCATAGTCGAAGTTGTGCCCCTCTTCCTGTGCTTTAAAGGCGATTCCAACGTACCTCTTGAAATCTGTTTCCTGCTATTCTGCCTCGCTTTCAAGTCCGCCTCATTGCCTTCCCTCAACAGGTTTTTGGAGGATACTTGTCCTTAATTACTTGGCCAGTTTGTGAATTGCTGTGCCCCTGAGCTCCATTTTTCAACTCGTTTTTTGCGAGCTGACCGCAAGTCCAAAATTTTGGTTCAGGACCTATGCTGGTTCCCGGTGGGGGGCTGAGACTTTGGTTAATTCTTCTTCCTACCGGGAATTTAGAGTGATATGTGCCCGTCCAAATGCCTAACAGCTACTCTCTCCTTGGTTCTCCCTCTTCCCTTTCATCCTCTGCCAAATTGGCAACCTGTGCGAACCAGAAGGTTAAAGGGGCTGTCTCTCCAAGTTGGGAGATTGATAGTAAAGCAGATGGAAAGTCAAACCGGAGCACCAGGAGATTGACTATTCGTTGAGTTTTAGAAACCTTTCGTATTCACAGTGTGTCCGTTCTCTAGGATTCCCGTACATGTTATAACTGTAGTAATATTCCTTTTAACATGGAGAGTTGGGACCCATGGAATGGGTGCCAGGCATTTGTGCTTTAAAGGGTCTGCATTTGCTCACCCAATGTCACCAATCCTCTCCGTCCCAAGTGTCCAGCCTTATGCCACATCCAGCTGTCGTTGTAGATAGGGTCATTCCAGGTTTCATCAGAGACCCTGAAGGAATTGTAAAGAATTTCCCAGTTGTTTTGTTTTGTTTTTGAAATTCCTTTTTATAGTGGGTTTGAGCTGATTCTCGCTGCCATGTTTATGCCAGTCTAGACACACTTGATTCCCTTACGGAGACATATCAATACATAGGTTTTAAGATTCTTACTAGTCAGATATATTCCTCTGCGGGAAATATGGCGTTTTGAGTTCCTTTCACTGAGGAAGGTGTAGGTCTTGTCTATTCCATAGTTGGTTTTTGGAACGGTACCTGTGCTTATATCAAACTCTGGTTTTATGCATCACCCCACCTCTCCTTCCCCCTTAAGCAGGCATAAGAGTGTTTTCTAAATGTGAGACACTGTTCTCTTTCCTAACTCAGTTCAAGTGTAGCCATGTTTATAGGATCTTCATAATTGATATCTTATGATGTTTCTTTTTATGTGTGACTTATTTCAATTAGAATCATCGTACCTGAATCCACCCATTTTGCTGCTACTGGTCTTATGATATTGATTTCATGGCTGAGGGATATTCCATCTTACGTAAGTACCACAATTTTTTGAACCATTTTTATATTTCCTGGGATATTTAAGGTGTACCCAAGTTGAGGTCCTTGTAAGCAGTGCAGCCCTAAATTTTGGGGTGGCTCTGTCTTATCGATTTTCAGTTTTCCCAAGGTATATTCCCTAGACTGGAAGTGCCCTTGGCTCTGTAGCTCCGTTGTTTACTTGTTTTAGGGAACACAATGCACTCCTCCAGAGAGGCAGTTGGCAATTTACATCCCGCCCATCAGCATAACAAGGCTCCCTGTTCTCCAGGGCCTGTCTTGCCTTTCTGGTTTTTACACATTTTGTGGATGTCCCTTTTGACCGGTGGGAAGTGATACTTCTTTGTAGTGCAGATTTGCATTGACCGCTTGCTTGCTTGGCCAAAAAGGGTGTATGCGTTTTCTCGTGAATATATTCAGGAGAAAATGCATACGCCCTTTTGGGCCATGTGCATCATTGTCGAAGTTGTGCCCCTCTTCCTGTGCTTTAAAGGCGATTCCAACGTACCTCTTGATATCTGTTTCCTGCTATTCTGCCTCGCTTTCAAGTCCGCCTCGTTGCCTTCCCTCAACAAATTTTTGGACGATAGTTGTCCTTTATTACTCGTCCAGTTTGTGAATTGCTGTGCCCCTGAGCTCCATTTTTCAACTGTTTTTGGTGAGCTGACCGCAAGTCCAAAATTTTGGTTCAGGACCTAAACTGGTTCCCGGTGGGTGGCTGAGACTTTGATTAATTCTTCTTCCTGCCGGGAAATTACAGTGATATGTGCCCGTCCAAATGTCTACCAGCTAGTCTCTCATTGGTTCTCCCTCTTCCCTTTCATCCTCTGCCAAATTGGCAACCTGTGCGAACCAGGAGGTTAAAGGGGTTGTCTCTACAAGTTGGGAGGTTGATAGTAAAGCAGATGGGAAGTCAAACCGGAGCACCAGGAGAGGGACTATTCGTTGAGTTTTAGAAACCTTTCGTATTCACAGTGTGTCCCTTCTCTATGTTTCCCGTACATGTTATAGCTGTAGTAATATTCCCTTCAACGTGGAGACTTGGGACCCATGGAATGGGTGCCAGGCATTTGTGCTTTAGAGGGTCTGCATTTTCTCACACAATCTCACCATTCCTCTCAGTCCCAAGTTTCCAGCCTTATGCCACATCCAGCTGTCGTTGTAGATAGGGTCATTCCAGGTTTCATCAGAGACCCTGAAGGAATTGTAAAGAATTTCCCAGTTGTTTTGTTTTGTTTTTGAAATTCCTTTTTATAGTGGGTTTGAGCTGATTCTCGCTGCCATGTTTATGCCAGTCTAGACACACTTGATTCCCTTATGGAGACATATCAATACATAGGTTTTAAGATTCTTACTAGTCAGATATATTCCTCTGCGGGAAATATGGGGTTTTGAGTTCCTTTCACTGAGGAAGGTGTAGGTCTTGTCTATTCCATATTTGGTTTTTGGAACGGTACCTGTACTTATATCAAACTCTGGTTTTATGCATCACCCCACCTCTCCTTCCCCCTTAAGCAGGCATAAGAGTGTTTTCTAAATGTGAGACACTGTTCTCTTTCCTAACTCAGTTCAAGTGTAGCCATGTTTATAGGATCTTCATAATTGATATCTTATGATAAGTTTCTTTTTCTGTGTGACTTATTTCACTTAGAATCATCGTACCTGAATCCACCCATTTTGCTGCTACTGGTCTTATGATATTGATTTCATGGCTGAGGGATATTCCATCTTACGTAAGTACCACAATTTTTTGAACCATTTTTATATTTCCTGGGATATTTAAGGTGTACCCAAGTTGAGGTCCTTGTAAGCAGTGCAGCCCTAAATTTTGGGGTCGCTCTGTCTTATCGATTTTCAGTTTTCCCAAGGTATATTCCCTAGACTGGAAGTGCCCTTGGCTCTGTAGCTCTGTTGTTTACTTGTTTTAGGGAACACAATGCACTCCTCCAGAGAGGCAGTTGGCAATTTACATCCCGCCCATCAGCATAACAAGGCTCCCTGTTCTCCAGGGCCTGTCTTGCCTTTCTGGTTTTTACACATTTTGTGGATGTCCCTTTTGACCGGTGGAAAGTGATACTTCTTTTTAGTGCAGATTTGCATTGACCGCTTGCTTGCTTGGCCAAAAAGGGCGTATGCGTTTTCTCCTGAATATATTCAGGAGAAAATGCATACGCCCTTTTGGGCCAAGTGCATCATTGTCGAAGTTGTGCCCCTCTTCCTGTGCTTTAAAGGCGATTCCAACGTACCTCTTGATATCTGTTTCCTGCTATTCTGCCTCGCTTTCAAGTCCGCCTCGTTGCCTTCCCTCAACAGATTTTTGGACGATAGTTGTCCTTTATTACTCGGCCAGTTTGTGAATTGCTGTGCCCCTGAGCTCCATTTTTCAACTGGTTTTTGGTGAGCTGACCGCAAGTCCAAAATTTTGGTTCAGGACCTAAACTGGTTCCCGGTGGGTGGCTGAGACTTTGGTTAATTCTTCTTCCTGCCGGGAAATTACAGTGATATGTGCCCGTCCAAATGTCTACCAGCTAGTCTCTCATTGGTTCTCCCTCTTCCCTTTCATCCTCTGCCAAATTGGCAACCTGTGCGAACCAGGAGGTTAAAGGGGTTGTCTCTCCAAGTTGGGAGGTTGATAGTAGAGCAGATGGAAAGTCAAACCGGAGCACCAGGAGAGGGACTATTCGTTGAGTTTTAGAAACCTTTCGTATTCACAGTGTGTCCCTTCTCTATGTTTCCCGTACATGTTATAGCTGTAGTAATATTCCCTTCAACCTGGAGAGTTGGGACCCATGGAATGGGTGCCAGGCATTTGTGCTTTAAAGGGTCTGCATTTTCTCACACAATCTCACCATTCCTCTCAGTCCCAAGTGTCCAGCATTATGCCACATCCAGCTGTCGTTGTAGATAGGGTCATTCCAGGTTTCATCAGAGACCCTGAAGGAATTGTAAAGAATTTGCCAGTTTTTTGTTTTGTTTTTGAAATTCCTTTTTATAGTGGGTTTGAGCTGATTCTCGCTGCCATGTTTATGCCAGTCTAGACACACTTGATTCCCTTACGGAGACATATCAATACATAGGTTTTAAGATTCTTACTAGTCAGATATATTCCTCTGAGGGAAATATGGGGTTTTGAGTCCCTTTCACTGAGGAAGGTGTAGGTCTTGTCTATTCCATAGTTGGTTTTTGGAACGGTACCTGTGCTTATATCAAACTCTGGTTTTATGCATCACCCCACCTCTCCTTCCCCCTTAAGCAGGCATAAGAGTGTTTTCTAAATGTGAGACACTGTTCTCTTTCCTAACTCAGTTCAATGTTGCCATGTGTACAGGATCTTCATAAGTGATATCTTATGATAAGTTTCTTTTTCTCTGTGACTTATTTCACTTAGAATCATCGTACCTGAATCCACCCATTTTGCTGCTACTGGTCTTATGACATTGATTTCATGGCTGAGGGATATTCCATCGTACGTAAGTACCACAATTTTTTGAACCATTTTTATATTTCCTGGGATGTTTAAGGTGTACCCAAGTTGAGGTCCTTGTAAGCACTGCAGCCCTAAATTTTAGGGTGGCTCTGGCTTATTGATTTTCAGATTTCCCAAGGTATATTCCCTAGACTGGAAGTGCCCTTGGCTCTGTAGCTCTGTTCTTTATTTGTTTTAGGGAACACAATGCACCTCTCCAGAGATGCAGTTGGAAATTTACATCCCGCCCATCAGCATATCAAGGCTCCCTGTTCTCCAGGGCCTGTCTTGCCTTTCTGGGTTTTACACATTTTGTGGATGTCCCTTTTGACCGGTGGGAAGTGATACTTCTTTGTAGTGCAGATTTGCATTGCCCGCTTGCTTGCTTGGCCAAAAAGGGCGTATGCGTTTTCTCCTGAATATATTCAGGAGAAAACGCATACGCCCTTTTTGGCCAAGTGCATCAGTGTCGAAGTTGTGCCCCTCTTCCTTTACTTTAAAGGCGATTCCAACGTACCACTTCAAATCTGTTTCCTGCTATTCTGCCTCGCTTTCAAGTCCGCCTCGATGCCTTCTCTCAACAGATTTTTGGACGATAGTTGTCCTTTATTACTCGGCCAGTTTGTGAATTGCTGTGCCCCTGAGCTCCATTTTTCAACTCGTGTTTGGTGAGCTGACCGCAAGTCCAAAATTTTGGTTCAGGAACTATACTGGTTCCCTGTGGGTTGCTGAGACTTTGGTTAATTCTTCTTCCTGCCGGGAAATTACAGTGATATGTGCCCGTCCAAATGCCTAACAGCTACTCTCTCATTGGTTCTCCCTCTTCCCTTTCATCCTCTGCCAAATTGGAAACCTCTGCGAATCAGGAGGTTAAAGGGGCTGTCTCTCCAAGTTGGGAGGCTGATATTAAAGCAGATGGAAAGTCAAACCGGAGCACCAGGAGAGGGACTTTTCGTTGAGTTTTAGAAACCTTTCGTATTCACAGTGTGTCCGTTCTCTAGGTTTCCCGTACATGTTATAACTGTAGTAATATTCCCTTCAACCTGGAGAGTTCGGACCCATGGAATGGGTGCCATGCATTATTACTTTAAAGGGTCTGCATTTGCTCACCCAATCTCAGCAATCCTCTCAGTCCCAAGTGTCCAGCCTTATGCCACATCCAGCTGTCGTTGTACATAGGGTCATTCCAGGATTCATCAGAGACCCTGAAGGAATTGTAAAGAATTTCCAAGTTTTTTTGTTTTGTTATTGAAATTCCTTTTTTTAGTGGGTTCTAGCTGATTCTCGCTGCCATGTTTATGCCAGTCTAGACAAACTTGATTCCCTTACGGAGACATATCAATACATAGGTTTTAAGATTCTTACTAGTCAGATATATTCCTCTGCGGGAAATATGGTGTTTTGAGTCCCTTTCACTGAGGAAGGTGTAGGTCTTGTCTATTCCATAGTTGGTTTTTGGAACGGTACCTGTGCTTATATCAAACTCTGGTTTTATGCATCACCCCAACTCTCCTTCCCCCTTAAGCAGGCATAAGAGTGTTTTCTAAATGTGAGACACTGTTCTCTTTCCTAACTCAGTTCAAGTGTAGCCATGTTTACAGGATCTTCATAAGTGATATCTTATGATAAGTTTCTTTTTCTGTGTGACTTATTTCACTTAGAATCATCGTAGCTGAATCCACCCATTTTGCTGCTACTGGTATAATGACATTGATTTCATGGCTGAGGGATATTCCATCGTACGTAAGTACCACAATTTTTTGAACCATTTTTATATTTCCTGGGATATTTAAGGTGTACCCAAGTTGAGGTCCTTGTAAGCAGTGCAGCCCTAAATTTGGGGGTGGCTCTGTCTTATTGATTTTCAGTTTTCCCAAGATATATTCCCTAGACTGGAAGTGCCCTTGGCTCTGTAGCTCTGTTCTTTACTTGTTTTAGGGAACACAATGCACTCCTCCAGAGAGACAGTTGGCAATTTACATCCCGCCCATCAACATAACAAGGCTCCCTGTTCTGCAGGGCCTGTCTTGCCTTTCTGGTTTTTACACATTTTGTGGATGTCCCTTTTGACCGGTGGGAAGTGATACTTCTTTGTAGTGCAGATTTGCATTGCCCGCTTGCTTGCTTGGCCAAAAAGGGCGTATGCGTTTTCTCCTGAATATATTCAGGAGAAAACGCATACGCCCTTTTTGGCCAAGTGCATCATTGTCGAAGTTGTGCCCCTCTTCCTGTGCTTTAAAGGCGATACCAACGTACCTCTTGAAATCTGTTTCCTGCTATTCTGCCTCGCTTTCAAGTCCGCCTCGTTGCCTTCCCTCAACAGATTTTTGGACGATAGTTGTCCTTTATTACTCGGCCAGTTTGTGAATTGCTGTGCCCCTGAGCTCCATTTTTCAACTCGTTTTTGGTGAGCTGACCGCAAGTCCAAAATTTTGTTTCAGGACCTATACTGGTTCCTGGTGGGTGGCTGAGACTTTGGTTAATTCTTCTTCCTGCCGGGAAATTACAGTGATATGTGCCCGTCCAAATGCCCAACAGCTACTCTCTCATTGGTTCTCCCTCTTCCCTTTCATCCTCTGCCAAATTGGCAACCTGTGGGAACCAGGAGGTTAAAGGGTCTGTCTCTCCAAGTTGGGAGGTTGATAGTAAAGCAGATGGAAAGTCAAACCGGAGCACCAGGCGAGGGACTATTCGTTGAGTTTTAGAAACCTTTCGTATTCACAGTGTGCCCGTTCTCTAGGTTTCCCATACATGTTATAGCTGTAGTAATATTCCCTTCAACCTGGAGAGTTGGGACCCATGGAATGGGTGACATGCATTATTGCTTTAAAGGGTCTGCATTTGCTCACCCAATCTCACCAATCCTCTCAGTCCCAAGTGTCCAGCCTTATGCCACATCCAGCTGTCGTTGTAGATAGGGTCATTCCAGGTTTCATCAGAGACCCTGAAGGAATTGTAAAGAATTTCCCAGTTTTTCTGTTTTGTTTTTGAAATTCCTTTTTATAGTGGGTTTGAGCTGATTCTAGCTAACATGTTTATGCCAGTCTAGACACACTTGATTCCCTTACGGAGACATATCAATACATAGGTTTTAAGATTCTTACTAGACAGATATATTCCTCTGCGGGAAATATGGGGTTTTGAGTCCCTTTCACTGAGGAAGGTGTAGGTCTTGTCCATTCCATAGTTGGTTTTTGGAACGGTACATGTGCTTATATCAAACTCTGGTTTTATGCATCACCCCACCTCTCCTTTCTCCTTAAGCAGGCATAAGAGTGTTTTCTAAATGTGAGACACTGTTCTCTTTCCTAACTCAGTTCAAGTGTAGCCATGTTTACAGGATCTTCATAAGTGATATCTTATGATAAGTTTCTTTTTCTCTGTGACTTATTTCACTTAGAATCATCGTACCTGAATCCACCCATTTTGCTGCTACTGGTCTTATGACGTTGATTTCATGGCTGAGGGATATTCCATCGTACGTAAGTAACACAATTTTTTGAACCATTTTTATATTTCCTGGGATAATTAAGGTGTACCCAAGTTGAGGTCCTTGTAAGCAGTGCAGCCCTAAATTTTGGGGTGGCTCTGTCTTATTGATTTTCAGTTTTCGCAAGGAATATTCCCTAGACTGGAAGGGCCCTTGGATCTGTAGCTCTGTTGTTTACTTGTTTTAGGGAACCCAATACACTCCTCCAGAGAGGCAGTTGGCAATTTACATTCCGCCCATCAGCATAACAAGGCTCCCTGTTCTCCAGAGCCTGTCTTGCCTTTCTGGTTTTTACACATTTTGTGGATGTCCCTTTTGACTGGTGGGAAGTGATACTTCTTTGTAGTGCAGATTTGTATTGCCCGCTTGCTTGCTTGGCCAAAAAGGGCGTATGCGTTTTCTCCCGCATACGCCCTTTTTGGCCAAGTGCGTCATTGTCGAAGTTGTGCCCCTCGTCCTGTGCTTTAAAGGCGATTCCAACGTACCTCTTGAAATCTGTTTCCTGCTATTCTGCCTCGCTTTCAAGTCCGCCTCGTTGCCTTCCCTCAACAGATTTTTGTACGATAGTTGTCCTTTATTACTCGGCCAGTTTGTGAATTGCTGTGCCCCTGAGCTCCATTTCTCAACTCGTTTTTGGTGAGCTGACCGCCAGTCCAACATTTTGGTTCAGGACCTATGCTGGTTCCCAGTGGGGGGCTGAGACTTTGGTTAATTCTTCTTCCTGCCGGGAAGTTAGAGTGATATGTGCCCGTCCAAATGCCTACCAGCTAGTCTCTCATTGGTTCTCCCTCTTCCCTTTCATCCTCTGCCAAATTCGCAACCTGTGTGAACCAGGAGGTTAAAGGGGCTGTCTCTCCAAGTTGGGAGGTTGATAGTAGAGCAGATGGAAAGTCAAACCGGATCACCAGTAGCGGGACTATTCGTTGAATTTTAGAAACCTTTCGTATTCACAGTGTGTCCGTTCTCTAGGTTTCCCGTACATTTTATAACTTTAGTAATATTCCCTTCAACCTGGAGAGTTGGGACCCTTGGAATGGGTGCCATGCATTATTGCTTTAAAGGGTCTGCATTTGCTCACCCAATCTCACCAATCCTCTCATTCCGAAGTGTCCAGCCTTATGCCACATCCAGCTGTCGTTGTAGATAGGGTCATTCCAGGTTTCATCAGAGACCCTGAAGGAATTGTAAAGAATTTCCCAGTTTTTTTTTTTTTTTTTGAAATTCCATTTTATAGTGGGTTTGAGCTGATTCTCGCTGCCATGTTTATGCCAGCCTAGACACACTTGATTCCCTTACGGAGATATATCAATACATAGGTTTTAAGATTCTTACTAGTCAGATATATTCCTCTGTGGGAAATATGGGGTTTTGAGTCCCTTTCACTGAGGAAGGTGTAGGTCTTGTCTATTCCATAGTTGGTTTTTGGAACGGTACCTGTGCTTATATCAAACTCTGGTTTTATGCATCACCCCACCTCTCCTTTCCCCTTAAGCAGGCATAAGAGTGTTTTCTAAATGTGAGACACTGTTCTCTTTCCTAACTCAGTTCAAATGTAGCCATGTTTACAGGATCTTCATAAGTGATATCTTATGATAAGTTTCTTTTTCTCTGTGACTATTTTCACTTAGAATCATCGTACCTGAATCCACCCATTTTGCTGCTACTGGTCTTATGACATAGATTTCATGGCTGAGGGATATTCCATCGTACGTAAGTAACACAATTTTTTGAACCATTTTTATATTTCCTGGGATAATTAAGGTGTACCCAAGTTGAGGTCCTTGTAAGCAGTGCAGCCCTAAATTTTGGGGTGGCTCTGTCTTATTGATTTTCAGTTTTCCCAAGGAATATTCCCTAGACTGGAAGTGCCCTTGGATCTGTAGCTCTGTTGTTTACTTGTTTTAGGGAACACAATGCACTCCTCCAGAGAGGCAGTTGGCAATTTACATTCTGCCCATCAGCATAACAAGGCTCCCTGTTCTCCAGGGCCTGTCTTGCCTTTCTGATTTTTACACATTTTGTGGATGTGCCTTTTGACTGGTGGGAAGTGATACTTCTTTGTAGTGCTGATTTGCATTGCCCGCTTGCTTGCTTGTCCAAAAAGGGCGTATGCGTTTTCTCCCGCATACGCCCTTTTTGGCCAAGTGCATCATTGTCGAAGTTGTGCCCCTCGTCCTGTGCTTTAAAGGCGATTTCAACGTACCTCTTGAAATCTGTTTCCTGCTATTCTGCCTCGCTTTCAAGTCCGCCTCGTTGCCTTCCCTCAACAGATTTTTGTACGATAGTTGTCCTTTATTACTCAGCCAGTTTGTGAATTGCTGTGCCCCTGAGCTCCATTTCTCAACTCGTTTTTGGTGAGCTGACCGCAAGTCCAACATTTTGGTTCAGGACCTATGCTGGTTCCCGGTGGGGGGCTGAGACTTTGGTTAATTCTTCTTCCTGCCGGGAAGTTAGAGTGATATGTGCCCGTCCAAATGCCTAACAGCTACTCTCTCATTGGTTCTCCCTCATCCCTTTCATCCTCTGCCAAATTCGCAACCTGTGTGAACCAGGAGGTTAAAGGGGCTGTCTCTCCAAGTTGGGAGGTTGATAGTAGAGCAGATGGAAAGTCAAACCGGATCACCAGGAGCGGGACTATTCTTTGAATTTTAGAAACCTTTCGTATTCACAGTGTGTCCGTTCTCTAGGTTTCCTGTACATGTTATAACTTTAGTAATATTCCCTTCAACCTGGAGAGTTGGGACCCTTGGAATGAGTGCCATGCATTATTGCTTTAAAGGGACTGCATTTGCTCACCCAATCTCACCAATCCTCTCAGTCCCAAGTGTCCAGCCTTATGCCACATCCAGCTGTCGTTGTAGATAGGGTCATTCCAGGTTTCATCAGAGACCCTGAAGGAATTGTAAAGAATTTCCCAGTTTTTTTTTTTGTTTTTGAAATTCCTTTTTATAGTGGGTTTGAGCTGATTCTCGCTGCCATGTTTATGCCAGTCTAGACACACTTGATTCCCTTACGGAGATATATCAATACATAGGTTTTAAGATTCTTACTAGTCAGATATATTCCTCTGCGGGAAATATGGGGTTTTGAGTCCCTTTCACTGAGGAAGGTGTAGGTCTTGTCTATTCCATAGTTGGTTTTTGGAACGGTGCCTGTGCTTATATCAAACTCTGGTTTTATGCATCACCCCACCTCTGCTTCCCCCTTAAGCAGGCATAAGAGTGTTTTCTAAATGTGAGACACTGTTCTCTTTCCTAACTCAGTTCAAGTGTAACCATGTTTACAGGATCTTCATAAGTGATATGTTATGATAAGTTTCTTTTTCTCTGTGACTTATTTCACTTAGAATCATCGTACCTGAATCCACCCATTTTGCTGCTACTGGTCTTATGACATTGATTTCATGGCTGAGGGATATTCCATCGTACGTAAGTACCACAATTTTTTGAACCATTTTTATATTTCCTGGGATATTTAAGGTGTACCCAAGTTGAGGTCCTTGTAAGCAGTGCAGCCCTAAATTTTGGGGTGGCTCTGTCTTATTGATTTTCAGTTTTCCCAAGGTATATTCCCTAGACTGGAAGTGCCCTTGGCTCTGTAGCTCTGTTCTTTACTTGTTTTAGGGAACACAATGCACTCCTCCACAGAGACAGTTGGCAATTTACATCCCGCCCATCAACATAACAAGGCTCCCTGTCTTGCAGGGCCTGTCTTGCCTTTCTGGTTTTTACACATTTTGTGGATATCCCTATTGACCGGTGGGAAGTGATACTTCTTTGTAGTGCAGATTTGCATTGCCCGCTTGCTTGCTTGGCCAAAAAGGGCGTATGCGTTTTCTCCTGAATATATTCAGGAGAAAACGCATACGCCCTTTTTTGCCAAGTTCATCATTGTCAAAGTTGTGCCCCTCTTCCTGTGCTTTAAAGGCAATTCCAACGTACCTCTTGAAATCTGTTTCCTGCTATTCTGCCTCGCTTTCAAGTCCGCCTCGTTGCCTTCCCTCAACAGATTTTTGGACCATAGTTGTCCTTTATTACTCGGCCAGTTTGTGAATTGCTGTGCCCATGAGCTCCATTTTTCAACTCGTTTTTGGTGAACTGACCACAAGTCCAAAATTTTTGTTCAGGACCTATGCTGGTTCCCTGTGGGTGGCTGAGACTTTGGTTAATTCTTCGCCTGCCGGGATGTTAGAGTGATATGTGCCCGTCCAAATGCCTAACAGCTACTCTCTCATTGATTCTCCCTCTTCCCTTTCATCCTCTGCCAAATTGGAAACCTGTGCGAACCAGGAGGTTAAAGGGGCTGTCTCTCCAATTTGGGAGGTTGATAGTAGAGCAGTTGGAAAGTCAAACCGGATCACCAGTAGCGGGACTATTCGTTGAGTTTTAGAAACCTTTCATATTCACATTGTGTCCGTTCTCTAGGTTTCCAGTACATGTTATAGCGGTAGTAATATTCCCTTCAACATGGAGAGTTCGGACCCATGGAGTGGGTGCCAGGCATTATTGCTTTAAAGGGTCTGCATTTGTTCACCCAATCTAACCAATCCTCTCAGTCCCAACTGTCCAGCCTTATGCCACATCCAGCTGTCGTTGTTGATAGGGTCATTCCAGGTTTTTATCAGAGACCCTGAAGGAATTGTAAAGAATTTCCCAGTTTTTTTGTTTTGTTTTTGAAATTCCTCTTTATAGTGGGTTTGAGCTGATTCTCGCTGCCATGTTTATGCCAGTCTAGACACACTTGATTCCCTTACGGAGACATATCAATACATAGGTTTTAAGATTCTTACTAGTCAGATATATTCCTCTTCGGGAAATATGGGGTTTTGAATCCCTTTCACTGAGGAAGGTGTAGGTCTTGTCTATTCCATAGTTGGTTTTTGGAATGGTACCTGTGCTTATATCAAACTCTGGTTTTATGCATCACCCCACCTCTCCTTCCCGCTTAAGCAGGCATAAGAGTGTTTTCTAAATGTGAGACACTGTTCTCTTTCCTAACTCAGTTCAAGTGTAGCCATGTTTACAGGATCTTCATAAGTGATATCTTATGATAAGTTTCTTTTTCTCTGTGACTACTTTCACTTAGAATCATCGTACCTGAATCCACCCATTTTGCTGCTACTGGTCTTATGACATAGATTTCATGGCTGAGGGATATTCCATCGTACGTAAGTACCACAATTTTTTGAACCATTTTTATATTTCCTGGGATAATTAAGGTGTACCCAAGTTGAGGTCCTTGTAAGCAGTGCAGCCCTAAATTTTGGGGTGGCTCTGTCTTATTGATTTTCAGTTTTCCCAAGGAATATTCCCTAGACTGGAAGTGCCCTTGGATCTGTAGCTCTGTTGTTTACTTGTTTTAGGGAACACAATGCACTCCTCCAGAGAGGCAGTTGGCAATTTACATTCCGCCCATCAGCATAACAAGGCTCCCTGTTCTCCAGGGCCTGTCTTGCCTTTCTGATTTTTACACATTTTGTGGATGTGCCTTTTGACTGGTGGGAAGTGATACTTCTTTGTAGTGCTGATTTGCATTGCCCGCTTGCTTGCTTGTCCAAAAAGGGCGTATGCGTTTTCTCCCGCATACGCCCTTTTTGGCCAAGTGCATCATTGTCGAAGTTGTGCCCCTCGTCCTGTGCTTTAAAGGCGATTTCAACGTACCTCTTGAAATCTGTTTCCTGCTATTCTGCCTCGCTTTCAAGTCCGCCTCGTTGCCTTCCCTCAACAGATTTTTGTACGATAGTTGTCCTTTATTACTCAGCCAGTTTGTGAATTGCTGTGCCCCTGAGCTCCATTTCTCAACTCGTTTTTGGTGAGCTGACCGCAAGTCCAACATTTTGGTTCAGGACCTATGCTGGTTCCCGGTGGGGGGCTGAGACTTTGGTTAATTCTTCTTCCTGCCGGGAAGTTAGAGTGATATGTGCCCGTCCAAATGCCTAACAGCTACTCTCTCATTGGTTCTCCCTCATCCCTTTCATCCTCTGCCAAATTCGCAACCTGTGTGAACCAGGAGGTTAAAGGGGCTGTCTCTCCAAGTTGGGAGGTTGATAGTAGAGCAGATGGAAAGTCAAACCGGATCACCAGGAGCGGGACTATTCTTTGAATTTTAGAAACCTTTCGTATTCACAGTGTGTCCGTTCTCTAGGTTTCCTGTACATGTTATAACTTTAGTAATATTCCCTTCAACCTGGAGAGTTGGGACCCTTGGAATGAGTGCCATGCATTATTGCTTTAAAGGGACTGCATTTGCTCACCCAATCTCACCAATCCTCTCAGTCCCAAGTGTCCAGCCTTATGCCACATCCAGCTGTCGTTGTAGATAGGGTCATTCCAGGTTTCATCAGAGACCCTGAAGGAATTGTAAAGAATTTCCCAGTTTTTTTTTTTGTTTTTGAAATTCCTTTTTATAGTGGGTTTGAGCTGATTCTCGCTGCCATGTTTATGCCAGTCTAGACACACTTGATTCCCTTACGGAGATATATCAATACATAGGTTTTAAGATTCTTACTAGTCAGATATATTCCTCTGCGGGAAATATGGGGTTTTGAGTCCCTTTCACTGAGGAAGGTGTAGGTCTTGTCTATTCCATAGTTGGTTTTTGGAACGGTGCCTGTGCTTATATCAAACTCTGGTTTTATGCATCACCCCACCTCTGCTTCCCCCTTAAGCAGGCATAAGAGTGTTTTCTAAATGTGAGACACTGTTCTCTTTCCTAACTCAGTTCAAGTGTAACCATGTTTACAGGATCTTCATAAGTGATATGTTATGATAAGTTTCTTTTTCTCTGTGACTTATTTCACTTAGAATCATCGTACCTGAATCCACCCATTTTGCTGCTACTGGTCTTATGACATTGATTTCATGGCTGAGGGATATTCCATCGTACGTAAGTACCACAATTTTTTGAACCATTTTTATATTTCCTGGGATATTTAAGGTGTACCCAAGTTGAGGTCCTTGTAAGCAGTGCAGCCCTAAATTTTGGGGTGGCTCTGTCTTATTGATTTTCAGTTTTCCCAAGGTATATTCCCTAGACTGGAAGTGCCCTTGGCTCTGTAGCTCTGTTCTTTACTTGTTTTAGGGAACACAATGCACTCCTCCACAGAGACAGTTGGCAATTTACGTCCCGCCCATCAACATAACAAGGCTCCCTGTCTTGCAGGGCCTGTCTTGCCTTTCTGTTTTTTACACATTTTGTGGATATCCCTATTGACCGGTGGGAAGTGATACTTCTTTGTAGTGCAGATTTGCATTGCCCGCTTGCTTGCTTGGCCAAAAAGGGCGTATGCGTTTTCTCCTGAATATATTCAGGAGAAAACGCATACGCCCTTTTTTGCCAAGTTCATCATTGTCAAAGTTGTGCCCCTCTTCCTGTGCTTTAAAGGCAATTCCAACGTACCTCTTGAAATCTGTTTCCTGCTATTCTGCCTCGCTTTCAAGTCCGCCTCGTTGCCTTCCCTCAACAGATTTTTGGACCATAGTTGTCCTTTATTACTCGGCCAGTTTGTGAATTGCTGTGCCCATGAGCTCAATTTTTCAACTCGTTTTTGGTGAACTGACCACAAGTCCAAAATTTTTGTTCAGGACCTATGCTGGTTCCCGGTGGGTGGCTGAGACTTTGGTTAATTCTTCGCCTGCCGGGATGTTAGAGTGATATGTGCCCGTCCAAATGCCTAACAGCTACTCTCTCATTGATTCTCCCTCTTCCCTTTCATCCTCTGCCAAATTGGAAACCTGTGCGAACCAGGAGGTTAAAGGGGCTGTCTCTCCAATTTGGGAGGTTGATAGTAGAACAGTTGGAAAGTCAAACCGGATCACCAGTAGCGGGACTATTCGTTGAGTTTTAGAAACCTTTCATATTCACATTGTGTCCGTTCTCTAGGTTTCCAGTACATGTTATAGCGGTAGTAATATTCCCTTCAACATGGAGAGTTCGGACCCATGGAGTGGGTGCCAGGCATTATTGCTTTAAAGGGTCTGCATTTGTTCACCCAATCTAACCAATCCTCTCAGTCCCAACTGTCCAGCCTTATGCCACATCCAGCTGTCGTTGTTGATAGGGTCATTCCAGGTTTTTATCAGAGACCCTGAAGGAATTGTAAAGAATTTCCCAGTTTTTTTGTTTTGTTTTTGAAATTCCTCTTTATAGTGGGTTTGAGCTGATTCTCGCTGCCATGTTTATGCCAGTCTAGACACACTTGATTCCCTTACGGAGACATATCAATACATAGGTTTTAAGATTCTTACTAGTCAGATATATTCCTCTTCGGGAAATATGGGGTTTTGAATCCCTTTCACTGAGGAAGGTGTAGGTCTTGTCTATTCCATAGTTGGTTTTTGGAATGGTACCTGTGCTTATATCAAACTCTGGTTTTATGCATCACCCCACCTCTCCTTCCCGCTTAAGCAGGCATAAGAGTGTTTTCTAAATGTGAGACACTGTTCTCTTTCCTAACTCAGTTCAAGTGTAGCCATGTTTACAGGATCTTCATAAGTGATATCTTATGATAAGTTTCTTTTTCTCTGTGACTACTTTCACTTAGAATCATCGTACCTGAATCCACCCATTTTGCTGCTACTGGTCTTATGACATTGATTTCATGGCTGAGGGATATTCCATCGTACGTAAGTACCACAATTTTTTGAACCATTTTTATATTTCCTGGGATATTTAAGGTGTACCCAAGTTGAGGTCCTTGTAAGCACTGCAGCCATAAATTTTGGGGTGGCTCTGTCTTATTGATTTTCAGTTTTCCCAAGGTATATTCCCTAGACTGGAAGTGCCCTTGGCTCTGTAGCTCTGTTCTTTACTTGTTTTAGGGAACACAATGCACTCCTCCAGAGAGGCAGTTAGCAATTTACATCCCGCCCATCAGCATAACAAGGCTCCCTGTTCTCCAGGGCCTGTCTTGCCTTTCTGGTTTTTACACATTTTGTGGATGTTCCTTTTGACCGGTGGGAAGTGATACTTCTTTGTAGTGCAGATTTGCATTGCCCGCTTGCTTGCTTGGCCAAAAAGGGCGTATGCGTTTTCTCCTGAATATATTCAGGAGAAAACGCATACGCCCATTTTGGCCAAGTGCATCATTGTCGAAGTTGTGCCCCTCTTCCTGTGCTTTAAAGGCGATTCCAACGTACCTCTTGAAATCTGTTTCCTGCTACTCTGCCTCGCTTTCAAGTCCACCTCGTTGCCTTCCCTCAACAGATTTTTGGACGATAGTTGTCCTTTATTACTCGGCCAGTTTGTGAATTGCTGTGCCCCTGAGCTCCATTTTTCAACTCGTTTTTGGTGAGCTGACCGCAAGTCCAAAATTTTGGTTCAGGTCCTATACTGATTCCCGGTGGTTGGCTGAGACTTTGGTTAATTCTTCTTCCTGCCGGGAAATTACAGTGATATGTGCCCGTCCAAATGCCTAACAGCTACTCTCTCATTGGTTCTCCCTCTTCCCTTTCATCCTCTGCCAAATTGGAAACGTGTGCGAACCAGGAGGTTAAAGGGGCTGTCTCTCCAAGTTGGGAGGTTGATAGTAAAGCAGATCGAAGGTCAAACCGGAGCACCAGGAGAGGGACTATTCGTTGAGTTTTAGAGACCTTTCGTATTCACAGTGGGTCCGTTCTCTAGGTTTCCCGTACATGTTATAGCTGTAGTAATATTCCCTTCAACCCGGAGAGTTGGGAACCATGGAATGGGTGCCATGCATTATTGCTTTACAGGGTCTGCATTTGCTCACCCAATCTCACCAATCGTCTCAGTCCCAAGTGTCCCTCCTTATGCCACATCCAGCTGTCGTTGTAGAACGGTTCATTCCAGGTTTCATCAGAGACCCTGAAGGAATTGTAAAGAATTTCCCAGTTTTTTGGTTATGTTTTTGAAATTCCTTTTTATAGTGGGTTTGAGCTGATACTCGCTGCCATGTTTATGCCAGTCTAGACACACTTGATTCCCTTACGGAGACATATCAATATATAGGTTTTAATATTCTTACTAGTCAGATATATTCCTCTGCTGGAAATATGGGGTTTTGAGTCCCTTTCACTGAGGAAGGTGTAGGTCTTGTCTATTCCATAGTTGGTTTTTGGAACGGTACCTGTGCTTATATCAAACTCTGGTTTTATGCATCACCCCACCTCTCCTACCCCCTTAAGCAGGCATAAGAGTGTTTTCTAAATGTGAGACACTGTTCTCTTTCCTAACTCAGTTCAAGTGTAGCCATGTTTACAGGAACTTCATAAGTGATATCTTATGATAAGTCTCTTTTTCTGTGTGACTTATTTCACTTAGAATCATCATACCTGAATCCACCCATTTTGCTGCTACTGGTCTTATGACATTGATTTCATGGCTGAGGGATATTCCATCGTACGTAAGTACCACAATTTTCTGATCCATTTTTATATTTCCTGGGATATTCAAGGTGTACCCAAGTTGAGGTCCTTGTAAGCAGTGCAGCCCTAAATTTTGGGGTGGCTCTGTCTTATTCATTTTCAGTTTTCCCAAGGTATATTCCCTAGACTGGAAGTGCCCTTGGCTCTGTAGCTCTGTTCTTTACTTGTTTTAGGGAACACAATGCACTCCTCCAGAGAGGCAGTTGGCAAATAACATCCCACCCATCAGCATAACAAAGCTCCCTGTACTCCAGGGCCTGTCTTGCCTTTCTGATTTTTACACATTTTGTGGATGTCCCGTTTGACCGGTGGGAAGTGATACTTCTTTGTAGTGCAGATTTGCATTGCCCGCTTGCTTGCTTGGGCAAAAAGGGCGTATGCGTTTTCTCCTGAATATATTCAGGAGAAAACGCATACGCCCATTTTGGCCAAGTGCATCATTGTCGAAGTTGTGCCCCTCTTCCTGTGCTTTAAATGCGATTCCAACGTACCTCTTGAAATCTGTTTCCTGCTATTCTGCCTCGCTTTCAAGTCCGCCTCGTTGCCTTCCCTCAACAGATTTTTGGACGATAGTTGTCCTTTATTACTCGGCCAGTTTGTGAATTGCTGTGCCCCTGAGCTCCATTTCTCAACTCGTTTTTGGTGAGCTGACCGCAAGTCCAACATTTTGGTTCAGGACCTATGCTGGTTCCCGGTGGGGGGCTGAGACTTTGGTTAATTCTTCTTCCTGCTGGGAAGTTAGAGTGATATGTGCCCGTCCAAATGCCTAACAGCTACTCTCTCATTGGTTCTCCCTCATCCCTTTCATCCTCTGCCAAATTCGCAACCTGTGTGAACCAGGAGGTTAAAGGGGCTGTCTCTCGAAGTTGGGAGGTTGATAGTAGAGCAGATGGAAAGTCAAACCGGATCACCAGGAGCGAGACTATTCGTTGAATTTTAGAAACCTTTCATATTCACAGTGTGTCCGTTCTCTAGGTTTCCCGTACATGTTATAACTTTAGTAATATTCCCTTCAACCTGGAGAGTTGGGACCCTTGGAATGGGTGCCATGCATTATTGCTTTAAAGGGACTGCATTTGCTCACCCAATCTCACCAATCCTCTCAGTCCCAAGTGTCCAGCCTTATGCCACATCCAGCTGTCATTGTAGATAGGGTCATTCCAGGTTTCATCAGAGACCCTGAAGGAATTGTAAAGAATTTCCCAGTTTTTTTTTTGTTTTTGAAATTCCTTTTTATAGTGGGTTTGAGCTGATTCTCGCTGCCATGTTTATGCCAGTCTAGACACACTTGATTCCCTTACGGAGACATATCAATACATAGGTTTTAAGATTCTTACTAGTCAGATATATTCCTCTGCAGGAAATATGGGGTTTTGAGTCCCTTTCACTGAGAAAGGTGTAGGTCTTGTCTATTCCATAGTTGGTTTTTGGAACGGTACCTGTGCTTATATCAAACTCTGGTTTTATGCATCACCCCACCTCTCCTTCCCCCTTAAGCAGGCATAAGAGTGTTTTCTAAATGTGAGACACTGTTCTCTTTCCTAACTCAGTTCAAGTGTAACCATGTTTACAGGATCTTCATAAGTGATATGTTATGATAAGTTTCTTTTTCTCTGTGACTTATTTCACTTAGAATCATCGTACCTGAATCCAACCATTTTGCTGCTACTGGTCTTATGACATTGATTTCATGGCTGAGGGATATTCCATCGTACGTAAGTACCACAATTTTTTGAACCATTTTTATATTTCCTGGGATATTTAAGGTGTACCCAAGTTGAGGTCCTTGTAAGCAGTGCAGCCGTAAATTTTGGGGTGGCTCTGTCTTATTGATTTTCAGTTTTCCCAAGGTATATTCCCTAGACTGGAAGTGCCCTTGGCTCTGTAGCTCTGTTCTTTACTTGTTTTAGGGAACACAATGCACTCCTCCACAGAGACAGTTGGCAATTTACATCCCGCCGATCAACATAACAAGGCTCCCTGTTCTGCAGGGCCTGTCTTGCCTTTCTGGTTTTTACACATTTTGTGGATATCCCTATTGACCGGTGGGAAGTGATACTTCTTTGTAGTGCAGATTTGCATTGCCCGCTTGCTTGCTTGGCCAAAAAGGGCGTATGCGTTTTCTCCTGAATATATTCAGGAGAAAACGCATACGCCCTTTATTGCCAAGTTCATTATTGTCAAAGTTGTGCCCCTCTTCCTGTACTTTAAAGGCGATTCCAACGTACCTCTTGAAATCTGTTTCCTGCTATTCTGCCTCGCTTTCAAGTCCGCCTCGTTGCCTTCCCTCAACAGATTTTTGGACCATAGTTGTCCTTTATTACTCGGCCAGTTTGTGAATTGCTGTGCCCCGAGCTCCATTTTTCAACTCGTTTTTGGTGAACTGACCACAAGTCCAAAATTTTGGTTCAGGACCTATGCTGGTTCCCGGTGGGTGGCTGAGACTTTGGTTAATTCTTCGCCTGCCGGGATGTTAGAGTGTTATGTGCCCGTCCAAATGCCTAACAGCTACTCTCTCATTGATTCTCCCTCTTCCCTTTCATCCTCTGCCAAATTGGAAACCTGTGCGAACCAGGAGGTTAAAGGGGCTGTCTCTCCAAGTTGGGAGATTGATAGTAAAGCAGATGGAAAGTCAAACCGGAGCACCAGGAGAGGGACTATTCGTTGAGTTTTAGAAACCTTTCATATTCACATTGTGTCCGTTCTCTAGGTTTCCAGTACATGTTATAGCGGTAGTAATATTCCCTTCAACATGGAGAGTTCGGACCCATGGAGTGGGTGCCAGGTATTATTGCTTTAAAGGGTCTGCATTTGTTCACCCAATCTCACCAATCCTCTCAGCCCCAACTGTCCAGCCTTATGCCACTTCCAGCTGTCGTTGTAGATAGGGTCATTCCAGGTTTTTATCAGAGACCCTGAAGGAATTGTAAAGAATTTCCCAGTTTTTTTGTTTTGTTTTTGAAATTCTTCTTTATAGTGGGTTTGAGCTGATTCTCGCTGCCATGTTTATTCCAGTCTAGACACACTTGATTCCCTTACGGAGACATATCAATACATAGGTTTTAAGATTCTTACTAGTCAGATATATTCCTCTTCGGGAAATATGGGGTTTTGAATCCCTTTCACTGAGGAAGGTGTAGGTCTTGTCTATTCCATAGTTGGTTTTTGGAATGGTACCTGTGCTTATATCAAACTCTGGTTTTATGCATCACCCCACCTCTCCTTCCCGCTTAAGCAGGCATAAGAGTGTTTTCTAAATGTGAGACACTGTTCTCTTTCCTAACTCAGTTCAAGTGTAGCCATGTTTACAGGATCTTCATAAGTGATATCTTATGATAAGTTTCTTTTTCTCTGTGACTACTTTCACTTAGAATCATCATACCTGAATCCACCCATTTTGCTGCTACTGGTCTTATGACATTGATTTCATGGCTGAGGGATATTCCATCGTACGTAAGTACCACAATTTTTTGAACCATTTTTATATTTCCTGGGATATTTAAGGTGTACCCAAGTTGAGGTCCTTGTAAGCACTGCAGCCCTAAATTTTGGGGTGGCTCTGTCTTATTGATTTTCAGTTTTCCCAAGGTATATTCCCTAGACTGGAAGTGCCCTTGGCTCTGTAGCTCTGTTCTTTACTTGTTTTAGGGAACACAATGCACTCCTCCAGAGAGGCAGTTAGCAATTTACATCCCGCCCATCAGCATAACAAGGCTCCCTGTTCTCCAGGGCCTGTCTTGCCTTTCTGGTTTTTACACATTTTGTGGATGTTCCTTTTGACCGGTGGGAAGTGATACTTCTTTGTAGTGCAGATTTGCATTGCCCGCTTGCTTGCTTGGCCAAAAAGGGCGTATGCGTTTTCTCCTGAATATATTCAGGAGAAAACGCATACGCCCATTTTGGCCAAGTGCATCATTGTCGAAGTTGTGCCCCTCTTCCTGTGCTTTAAAGGCGATTCCAACGTACCTCTTGAAATCTGTTTCCTGCTACTCTGCCTCGCTTTCAAGTCCACCTCGTTGCCTTCCCTCAACAGATTTTTGGACGATAGTTGTCCTTTATTACTCGGCCAGTTTGTGAATTGCTGTGCCCCTGAGCTCCATTTTTCAACTCGTTTTTGGTGAGCTGACCGCAAGTCCAAAATTTTGGTTCAGGTCCTATACTGATTCCCGGTGGTTGGCTGAGACTTTGGTTAATTCTTCTTCCTGCCGGGAAATTACAGTGATATGTGCCCGTCCAAATGCCTAACAGCTACTCTCTCATTGGTTCTCCCTCTTCCCTTTCATCCTCTGCCAAATTGGAAACGTGTGCGAACCAGGAGGTTAAAGGGGCTGTCTCTCCAAGTTGGGAGGTTGATAGTAAAGCAGATGGAAGGTCAAACCGGAGCACCAGGAGAGGGACTATTCGTTGAGTTTTAGAGACCTTTCGTATTCACAGTGGGTCCGTTCTCTAGGTTTCCCGTACATGTTATAGCTGTAGTAATATTCCCTTCAACCCGGAGAGTTGGGAACCATGGAATGGGTGCCATGCATTATTGCTTTACAGGGTCTGCATTTGCTCACCCAATCTCACCAATCGTCTCAGTCCCAAGTGTCCCTCCTTATGCCACATCCAGCTGTCGTTGTAGAACGGTTCATTCCAGGTTTCATCAGAGACCCTGAAGGAATTGTAAAGAATTTCCCAGTTTTTTTGTTATGTTTTTGAAATTCCTTTTTATAGTGGGTTTGAGCTGATACTCGCTGCCATTTTTATGCCAGTCTAGACACACTTGATTCCCTTACGGAGACATATCAATATATAGGTTTTAATATTCTTACTAGTCAGATATATTCCTCTGCTGGAAATATGGGGTTTTGAGTCCCTTTCACTGAGGAAGGTGTAGGTCTTGTCTATTCCATAGTTGGTTTTTGGAACGGTACCTGTGCTTATATCAAACTCTGGTTTTATGCATCACCCCACCTCTCCTTCCCCCTTAAGCAGGCATAAGAGTGTTTTCTAAATGTGAGACACTGTTCTCTTTCCTAACTCAGTTCAAGTGTAGCCATGTTTACAGGAACTTCATAAGTGATATCTTATGATAAGTTTCTTTTTCTGTGTGACTTATTTCCCTTAGAATCATCATACCTGAATCCACCCATTTTGCTGCTACTGGTCTTATGACATTGATTTCATGGCTGAGGGATATTCCATCGTACGTAAGTACCACAATTTTCTGATCCATTTTTATATTTCCTGGGATATTCAAGGTGTACCCAAGTTGAGGTCCTTGTAAGCAGTGCAGCCCTAAATTTTGGGGTGGCTCTGTCTTATTCATTTTCAGTTTTCCCAAGGTATATTCCCTAGACTGGAAGTGCCCTTGGCTCTGTAGCTCTGTTCTTTACTTGTTTTAGGGAACACAATGCACTCCTCCAGAGAGGCAGTTGGCAAATAACATCCCACCCATCAGCATAACAAAGCTCCCTGTACTCCAGGGCCTGTCTTGCCTTTCTGATTTTTACACATTTTGTGGATGTCCCGTTTGACCGGTGGGAAGTGATACTTCTTTGTAGTGCAGATTTGCATTGCCCGCTTGCTTGCTTGGGCAAAAAGGGCGTATGCGTTTTCTCCTGAATATATTCAGGAGAAAACGCATACGCCCATTTTGGCCAAGTGCATCATTGTCGAAGTTGTGCCCCTCTTCCTGTGCTTTAAATGCGATTCCAACGTACCTCTTGAAATCTGTTTCCTGCTATTCTGCCTCGCTTTCAAGTCCGCCTCGTTGCCTTCCCTCAACAGATTTTTGGACGATAGTTGTCCTTTATTACTCGGCCAGTTTGTGAATTGCTGTGCCCCTGAGCTCCATTTCTCAACTCGTTTTTGGTGAGCTGACCGCAAGTCCAACATTTTGGTTCAGGACCTATGCTGGTTCCCGGTGGGGGGCTGAGACTTTGGTTAATTCTTCTTCCTGCTGGGAAGTTAGAGTGATATGTGCCCGTCCAAATGCCTAACAGCTACTCTCTCATTGGTTCTCCCTCATCCCTTTCATCCTCTGCCAAATTCGCAACCTGTGTGAACCAGGAGGTTAAAGGGGCTGTCTCTCGAAGTTGGGAGGTTGATAGTAGAGCAGATGGAAAGTCAAACCGGATCACCAGGAGCGAGACTATTCGTTGAATTTTAGAAACCTTTCGTATTCACAGTGTGTCCGTTCTCTAGGTTTCCCGTACATGTTATAACTTTAGTAATATTCCCTTCAACCTGGAGAGTTGGGACCCTTGGAATGGGTGCCATGCATTATTGCTTTAAAGGGACTGCATTTGCTCACCCAATCTCACCAATCCTCTCAGTCCCAAGTGTCCAGCCTTATGCCACATCCAGCTGTCGTTGTAGATAGGGACATTCAAGGTTTCATCAGAGACCCTGAAGGAATTGTAAAGAATTTCCCAGTTTTTTTTTTTGTTTTTGAAATTCCTTTTTATAGTGGGTTTGAGCTGATTCTCGCTGCCATGTTTATGCCAGTCTAGACACACTTGATTCCCTTACGGAGACATATCAATACATAGGTTTTAAGATTCTTACTAGTCAGATATATTCCTCTGCGGGAAATATGGGGTTTTGAGTCCCTTTCACTGAGGAAGGTGTAGGTCTTGTCTATTCCATAGTTGGTTTTTGGAACGGTACCTGTGCTTATATCAAACTCTGGTTTTATGCATCACCCCACCTCTCCTTCCCCCTTAAGCAGGCATAAGAGTGTTTTCTAAATGTGAGACACTGTTCTCTTTCCTAACTCAGTTCAAGTGTAACCATGTTTACAGGATCTTCATAAGTGATATGTTATGATAAGTTTCTTTTTCTCTGTGACTTATTTCACTTAGAATCATCGTACCTGAATCCACCCATTTTGCTGCTACTGGTCTTATGACATTGATTTCATGGCTGAGGGATATTCCATCGTACGTAAGTACCACAATTTTTTGAACCATTTTTATATTTCCTGGGATATTTAAGGTGTACCCAAGTTGAGGTCCTTGTAAGCAGTGCAGCCCTAAATTTTGGGGTGGCTCTGTCTTATTGATTTTCAGTTTTCCCAAGGTATATTCCCTAGACTGGAAGTGCCCTTGGCTCTGTAGCTCTGTTCTTTACTTGTTTTAGGGAACACAATGCACTCCTCCACAGAGACAGTTGGCAATTTACATCCCGCCCATCAACATAACAAGGCTCCCTGTTCTGCAGGGCCTGTCTTGCCTTTCTGGTTTTTACACATTTTGTGGATATCCCTATTGACCGGTGGGAAGTGATACTTCTTTGTAGTGCAGATTTGCATTGCCCGCTTGCTTGCTTGGCCAAAAAGGGCGTATGCGTTTTCTCCTGAATATATTCAGGAGAAAACGCATACGCCCTTTATTGCCAAGTTCATTATTGTCAAAGTTGTGCCCCTCTTCCTGTACTTTAAAGGTGATTCCAACGTACCTCTTGAAATCTGTTTCCTGCTATTATGCCTCGCTTTCAAGTCCGCCTCGTTTTCTTCCCTCAACAGATTTTTGGACCATAGTTGTCCTTTATTACTCGGCCAGTTTGTGAATTGCTGTGCCCCTGAGCTCCATTTTTCAACTCGTTTTTGGTGAACTGACCACAAGTCCAAAATTTTGGTTCAGGACCTATGCTGGTTCCCGGTGGGTGGCTGAGACTTTGGTTAATTCTTCGCCTGCCGGGATGTTAGAGTGTTATGTGCCCGTCCAAATGCCTAACAGCTACTCTCTCATTGATTCTCCCTCTTCCCTTTCATCCTCTGCCAAATTGGAAACCTGTGCGAACCAGGAGGTTAAAGGGGCTGTCTCTCCAAGTTGGGAGATTGATAGTAAAGCAGATGGAAAGTCAAACCGGAGCACCAGGAGAGGGACTATTCGTTGAGTTTTAGAAACCTTTCATATTCACATTGTGTCCGTTCTCTAGGTTTCCAGTACATGTTATAGCGGTAGTAATATTCCCTTCAACATGCAGAGTTCGGACCCATGGAGTGGGTGCCAGGTATTATTGCTTTAAAGGGTCTGCATTTGTTCACCCAATCTCACCAATCCTCTCAGCCCCAACTGTCCAGCCTTATGCCACATCCAGCTGTCGTTGTAGAACGGTTCATTCCAGGTTTCATCAGAGACCCTGAAGGAATTGTAAAGAATTTCCCAGTTTTTTTGTTATGTTTTTGAAATTCCTTTTTATAGTGGGTTTGAGCTGATTCTCGCTGCCATTTTTATGCCAGTCTAGACACACTTGATTCCCTTACGGAGACATATCAATATATAGGTTTTAATGTTCTTACTAGTCAGATATATTCCTCTGCTGGAAATATGGGGTTTTGAGTCCCTTTCACTGAGGAAGGTGTAGGTCTTGTCTATTCCATAGTTGGTTTTTGGAACGGTACCTGTGCTTATATCAAACTCGGGTTTTATGCATCACCCCACCTCTCCTTCCCCCTTAAGCAGGCATAAGAGTGTTTTCTAAATGTGAGACACTGTTCTCTTTCCTAACTCAGTTCAAGTGTAGCCATGTTTACAGGAACTTCATAAGTGATATCTTATGATAAGTTTCTTTTTCTCTGTGACTTATTTCACTTAGAATCATCATACCTGAATCCACCCATTTTGCTGCTACTGGTCTTATGACATTGATTTCATGGCTGAGGGATATTCCATCGTACGTAAGTACCACAATATTCTGATCCATTTTTATATTTCCTGGGATATTCAATGTGTACCCAAGTTGAGGTCCTTGTAAGCAGTGCAGCCCTAAATTTTGGGGTGGCTCTGTCTTATTCATTTTCAGTTTTCCCAAGGTATATTCCCTAGACTGGAAGTGCCCTTGGCTCTGTAGCTCTGTTCTTTACTTGTTTTAGGGAACACAATGCACTCCTCCAGAGAGGCAGTTGGCAAATAACATCCCGCCCATCAGCATAACAAGGCTCCCTGTTCTCCAGGGCCTGTCTTGTCTTTCTGGATTTTACACATTTTGTGGATGTCCCTTTTGACCGGTGGGAAGTGATACGTCTTTGTAGTGCAGATTTGCATTGCCCGCTTGCTTGCTTGGCCAAAAAGGGCGTTTGTGTTTTCTCCTGAATATATTCAGGAGAAAACGCATACGCCCTTTTTGGCCAAGTGCATCATTGTCGAAGTTGTGCCCCACTTCCTGTGCTTTAAAGGCGATTCCAACGTACCTCTGGAAGCTGTTTCCTGCTATTCTGCCTCGCATTCAAGTCCGCCTCGTTGCCTTCTCTCAACAGATTTTTGGACGATAGTTGTCCTTTATTACTTGGCCAGTTTGTGAATTGCAGTGCCCCTGAGCTCCATTTTTCAACTCGTTTTTGGTGAGCTGACCGCAAGTCCAAAATTTTGGTTCAGGACCTATGCTGGTTCCTGGTGGGTGGCTGAGACTTTGGTTAATTCTTCTTCCTGCCGGGAAATTACAGTGATATGTGCCCGTCCAAATGCCTAACAGCTACTCTCTCATTGGTTCTCCCTCTTCCCTTTCATCCTCTGCCAAATTGGCAACCTGTGCGAACCAGTAGGTTAAAGGGGCTGCCTCTCCAAGTTGGGAGGTTGATAGTAAAGCAGATGGAAAATCAAACCCGAGCACCAGTAGAGGGACTATTCGTTGAGTTTTAGAAACCTTTCGTATTCACAGTGTGTCCGTTCTCTAGGTTTCCCGTACATGTTATAACTGTAGTAATATTCCCTTCAACCTGGAGAGTTGGTACCCATGGAATGGGTGTCATGCATTACTGCTTTAAAGGGTCTGCATTTGCTCACCCAATCTCACCAATCCTCTCAGTCTCAAGTGTCCAGCCTTATGTCACATCCAGCTGTCGTTGTAGATAGGGTCATTCCAGGTTTCATCAGAGACCCTGAAGGAATTGTAAAGAATTTCCCAGTTTTTTTGTTTTGTTTTTGAAATTCCTTTTTATAGTGGGTTTGAGCTGATTCTCGCTGCCTTGTTTATGCCAGTCTAGACACACTTGATTCCCTTATGGAGACATATCAATACATAGGTTTTAAGATTCTTACTAGTCAGATATATTCTTCTGCGGGAAATATGGGGTTTTGAGTCCCTTTCACTGAGGAAGTTGTAGGTCTTGTCTATTCCATAGTTGGTTTTTGGAACGGTACCTGTGCTTATATCAAACTCTGGTTTTATGCATCACCCCACCTCTCCTTCCCCCTTAAGCAGGCATAAGAGTGTTTTCTAAATGTGAGACACTGTTCTCTTTCCTAACTCAGTTCAAGTGTAGCCATGTTTACAGGATCTTCATAAGTGATATCTTATGATAAGTTTCTTTTTCTGTGTGACTTATTTCACTTAGAATCATCGTACCTGAATCCACCCATTTTGCTGCTACTGGTCTTATGACATTGATTTCATGGCTGAGGGATATTCCATCGTACGTAAGTACCACAATTTTTTGAACCATTTTTATATTTCCTGGGATATTTAAGGTGTACCCAAGTTGAGGTCCTTGTAAGCAGTGCAGCCCTAAATTTCGGGGTGGCTCTGTCTTATTCATTTTCAGTTTTCCCAAGGTATACTCCCTAGATTGGAAGTGCCCTTGGCTCTGTATCTCTGTTGTTTACTTGTTTTAGGGAACACAATGCACTCCTACAGGGAGGCAGTTGGCAATTTACATCCCGCCCATCAGCATAACAAGGCTCCCTGTTCTCCAGGGCCTGTCTTGGCTTTCTGGTTTTTACACATTTTGTGGATGTCCCTTTTGACCGGTGGGAAGCGATACTTCTTTGTAGTGCAGATTTGCATTGCCCGCTTGCTTGCTTGGCCAAAAAGGGCGTATGCGTTTTCTCCTGAATATATTCAGGAGAAAACGCATATGCCCTTTTTGGCCAAGTGCATCATTTTCGAAGTTGTGCCCCTCTTCCTGTGCTTTAAAGGCGATTCCAACATACCTCTTGAAATCTGTTTCCTGTTATTCTTCCTCGCTTTCAAGTCCGCCTCGTTGCCTTCCCTCAACAGATTTTTGGACGATAGTTGTCCTTTATTACTCGGCCAGTTTGTGAATTGCTGTGCCCCTGAGCTCCATTGTTCAACTCGTTTTGGGTGAGCTGACCGCAAGTCCAAAATTTTGGTTCAGGACCTATACTGGTTCCCGGTGGGTGGCTGAGACTTTGGTTAATTCTTCTTCCTGCCGGGAAATTACAGTGATATGTGCCCGTCCAAAGGCCTAACAGCTACTCTCTCATTGGTTCTCCCTCTTCCCTTTCATACTCTGCCAAATTGGAAACATGTGCGAACCAGGAGGTTAAAGGGGCTGTCTCTCCAAGTTGGGAGGTTGATAGTAAAGCAGATGGAAAGTCAAACCGGAGCACCAGGAGAGGGACTATTCGTTGAGTTTTAGAAACCTTTCGTATTCACAGTGTGTCCGTTCTCTAGGTTTCCCGTACATGATATAACTGTAGTAATATTCCCTTCAACCTGGAGAGTTGGAACGCATGGAATGGGTTCTATGCATTATTGCTTTAAAGGGTCTGCATTTGCTCACCCAATCTCACCAATCCTCTCAGTCCCAAGTGTCCAGCCTTATGCCACATCCAGCTGTCGTTGTAGATAGGGTCATTCCAGGTTTCATCAGAGACCCTGAAGGAATTGTAAAGAATTTCCCAGTTGTTTTGTTTTGTTCTTGAAATTCCTTTTTGTACTGGGTTTGAGCTGATTCTCGCTGCCATGTTTATTCCAGTCTACACACACTTGATTCCCTTACGGAGACATATCAATACATAGGTTTTAAGATCCTTACTAGTCAGATATATTCCTCTGCGGGAAATATGGGGTTTTGAGTTCCTTTCACTGAGGAAGGTGTAGGTCTTGTCTATTCCATAGTTGGTTTTTGGAACGGTACCTGTGCTTATATGAAACTCTGGTTTTATGCATCACACCACCTCTCCTTCCCCCTTAAGCAGGCATAATAGTGTTTTCTAAATGTGAGACACTGTTCTCTTTCCTAACTCAGTTCAAGTGTAGCCATGTTTACAGGATCTTCATAAGTGATATCTTATGATAAGTTTCTTTTTCTGTGTGACTTATTTCACTTAGAATCATCGTACCTGAATCAACACATTTTGCTGCTACTGGTCTTATGACATTGGTTTCATGGCTGATATTACATCGTACGTAAGTACCACAATTTTTTGAACCATTTTTATATTTCCTGGATATTTAAGGTGTACCCAAGTTGAGGTCCTTGTAAGGAGTTCAGGCCAAAATATTGGGGTGGCTCTGTCTTATTGATTTTAAGTTTTCCCAAGGAATATTCCCTAGACTGGAAGTGCCCTTGGCTCTGTAGCTCTGTTGTTTACTTGTTTCAGGGAACACAATGCACTCCTCCAGAGAGGCAGTTGGCAATTTACATCCCGCCCATCAGCATAACAAGGCTCCCTTTTCTCCAGGGCCTGTCTTGCCTTTCTGGAGTTTACACATTTTGTGGATGTCCCTTTTGACCGGTGGGAAGTGATACGTCTTTGTAGTGCAGATTTGCATTGCCCGCTTGCTTGCTTGGCCAAAAAGGGCGTATGCGTTTTCTCCTGAATACATTCAGGAGAAAACGCATACGCCCTTTTTGGCCAAGTGCATCATTGTCGAAGTTGTGCCCCTCTTCCTGTGCTTTAAAGGCAATTCCAACGTACCTCTGAAATCTGTTTCCTGCTATTCTGCATCGCTTTCAAGTCCGCCTCGTTGCCTTCCCTCAACAGATTTTTGGACGATAGTTGTCCTTTATTACTCGGCCAGTTTGTGAATTGCAGTGCCCCTGAGCTCCATTTTTCAACTCGTTTTTGGTGAGCTGACCGCAAGTCCAAAATTTTGGTTCAGGACCTATGCTGGTTCCCAGTGGGTGGCTGAGACTTTGGTTAATTCTTCTTCCTGCCGGGAAATTACAGTGATATGTGCCCGTCCAAATGCCTAACAGCTACTCTCTCATTGGTTCTCCCTCTTCCCTTTCATCCTCTGCCAAATTGGCAACCTGTGCGAACCAGGAGGTTAAAGGGGCTGTCTCTCCAAGTTGGGAGGTTGATAGTAAAGCAGATGGAAAGTCAAACCGGAGCACCAGGAGAGGGACTATTCGTTGAGTTTTAGAAACCTTTTGTATTCACAGTGTTTCCGTTCTCTAGGTTTCCCGTACATGTTATAGCTGTAGTAATATTCCCTTCAATCTGGAGAGTTGGGACCCATGGAATGGGTGCCAGGCATTTGTGCTTTAAAGGGTCTGCATTTGCTCACCCAATCTCACCAATCCTCTCAGTCCCAAGTGTCCAGCCTTATGCCACATCCAGCTGTCATTGTAGATAGGGTCATTCCAGGTTTCATCAGAGACCCTGAAGGAATTGTAAAGAATTTCCCAGTTGTTTTGTTTTGTTTTTGAAATTCCTTTTTATACTGGGTTTGAGCTGATTCTCGCTGCCATGTTTATGCCAGTCTAGAGACACTTGATTCCCTTACAGAGACATATCAATACATAGGTTTTAAGATTCTTACTAGTCAGATATATTTCTCTGGGGGAAATATGGGGTTTTGATTACCTTTCACTGAGGAAGGTGTAGGTCTTGTCGATTCCATAGTTGGTTTTTGGTACGGTATCTGTGCTTATATCAAACTCTGGTTTTATGCATCACCCCACCTCACCTTCCCCCTTAAGTAGGCAAAAGAGTGTTTTCTAAATGTGAGACACTGTTCTCTTTCCTAACTCAGTTCAAGTGTAGCCATGTTTACAGGATCTTCATAAGTGATATCTTATGATAAGTTTCTTTTTCTGTGTGACTTATTTCACTTAGAATCATCGTACCTGAATCCACCCATTTTGCTGCTACTGGTCTTATGACATTGATTTCATGGCTGAGGGATATTCCATCGTACGTAAGTACCACAATTTTTTGAACCATTTTTATATTTCCTGGGATATTTAAGGTGTACCCAAGTTGAGGTCCTTGTAAGCAGTGCAGCCCTAAATTTTGGGGTGGCTCTGTCTTATTGATTTTCAGTTTTCCCAAGGTATATTCCCTAGACTGGAAGTGCCCTTGGCTCTGTAGCTCTGTTGTTTACTTGTTTTAGGGAACACAATGTACTCCTCCAGAGAGGCAGTTGGCAAGTTACATCCCGCCCATCAGCATAAGAAGGCTCCCTGTTCTAGAGGGCCTGTCTTGCCTTTCTGGTTTTTACACATTTTGTGGATGTCCCTTTTGACCGGTGGGAAGTGATACTTCTTTGTAGTGCAGATTTGCATTGCCCGCTTGCTTCCTTGGCCAAAAAGGGCGTATGCGTTTTCTCCTGAATATATTCAGGAGAAAACGCATACGCCCTTTTTGGCCAAGTGCATCATTGTCGAAGTTGTACCCCTCTTCCTGTGCTTTAAAGGCGATTCCAACGTACCTCTTGAAATCTGTTTCCTGCTATTCTGCCTCGCATTCAAGTCCGCCTCGTTGCCTTCCTTCAACAGATTTTTGGACCATAGTTGTCCTTTATTACTCGGCCAGTTTGTGAATTGCTGTGCCCCTGAGCTCCATTTTTCAACTCGTTTTTGGTGAGCTGACCGCAAGTCCAAAATTCTGGTTCAGGACCTATCCTGGTTCCCAGTGGTTGGCTGAGACTTTGGTTAGTTCTTCTTCCTGCCGGGAAATTACAGTGATATGTGCCCGTTCAAATGCCTAACAGCTACTCTCTCATTGGTTCTCCCTCTTCCCTTTCATCCTCTGCCAAATTGGTAACCTGTGCGAACCAGGAGGTTAAAGGGGCTGTCTCTCCAAGTTGGGAGGTTGATAGTAAAGCAGATGGAAAGTCAAACCGGAGCACCAGGAGAGGGACTATTCGTTGAGTTTTAGAAACCTTTCGTATTCACAGTGTGTCCGTTCTCTAGGTTTCCCGTACATGTTATAGCTGTAGTAATATTCCCTTCAACCTGGAGAGTTGGGACCCATGGAATGGGTGCCAGGCATTTGTGCTTTAAAGGGTCTGCATTTGCTCACCCAATCTCACCAATCCTCTCAGTCCCAAGTGTTCCTCCTTATGCCACATCCAGCTGTCATTGTAGATAGGGTCATTCCAGGTTTTATCAGAGACCCTGAAGGAATTGTAAAGAATTTGCCAGTTTTTTTGTTTTGTTTTTGAGATTCCTTTTTATAGTGGGTTTGAGCTGATTCTCGCTGCCATGTTTATGCAAATCTAGACACACTTGATTCCCTTACAGAGACATATCAATACATAGGTTTTAAGATTATTACTAGTCAGATATATTCCTCTGCGGGAAATATGGGGTTTTGAGTCCCTTTCACTGAGGAAGGTGTAGGTCTTGTCTATTCCATAGTTGGTTTTTGGAACGGTACCTGTGCTTATATCAAACTCTGGTTTTATGCATCACCCCACCTCTCCTTCCCCCTTAAGCAGGCATAAGAGTGTTTTCTAAATGTGAGACACTGTTCTCTTTCCTAACTCAGTTCAAGTGTAGCCATGTTTACAGGATCTTCATAAGTGATATCTTATGATAAGTTTCTTTTTTTGTGTGACTTATTTCACTTAGAATCATCGTACCTGAATCCACCCATTTTGCTGCTACTGGTCTTATGACATTGATTTCATGGCTGAGGGATATTCCATCGTACGTAAGTACCACAATTTTTTGAACCATTTTTATATTTCCTGGGATATTTAAGGTGTACCCAAGTTGAGGTCCTTTTAAGCAGTGCAGCCCTAAATTTTGGGGTGGCTCTGTCTTATTGATTTTCAGTTTTCCCAAGGTAAATTCCCTAGACTGGAAGTGCCCTTGGCTCTGTAGCTCTGTTGTTTACTTGTTTTAGGGAACACAATGCACTCCTCCAGAGAGGCAGTTGGCAATTTACATCCCACCCATCAGCATAACAAGGCTCCCTGTTCTCCAGGGCATGTCTTGCCTTTCTGGTTTTTACACATTTTGTGAATGTCCCTTTTGACCGGTGGGAAGTGATACTTCTTTGTAGTGCAGATTTGCATTGCCCGCTTGCTTGCTTGTCCAAAAAGGGCGTATGCGTTTTCTCCTGAATATATTCAGGAGAAAACGCATAAGCCCTTTTTGGCCAAGTGCATCATTGTCGAAGTTGTGCCCCTCTTCCTGTACTTTAAAGGCGATTCCAACGTACCTCTTGGAATCTGTTTCCTGTTATTCTGCCTCGCTTTCAAGTCCGCCTCGTTGCCTTCCCTCAACAGATTTTTGGACAATAGTTGTCCTATATTATTCGGCCAGTTTGTGCATTGCTGTGACCCTGAGCTCCATTTCTCAACTCGTTTTTGGTGAGCTGACCACAAGTCAAAATTTTGGTTCAGGACCTATACTGGTTCCCGGTGGGTGGCTGAGACTTTGGTTAATTTTTCTTCCTGCCGGGAAATTACAGTGATATGTGCCCGTCCAAATGCCTAACAGCTACTCTCTCATTGGTTCTCCCTCTTCCCTTTCATCCTCTGCCAAATTGGCAACCTGTGCGAACCAGGAGTTTAAAGGGGCTGTCTCTCCAAGTTGGGAGGTTGATAGTAAAGCAGATGGAAAGTGAAACCGGAGCACCAGGAGAGGGACTATTCGTTGAGTTTTAGAAACCTTTCGTATTCACAGTGTGTCCGTTCTCTAGGTTTCCCGTACATGTTATAGCTGTAGTAATATTCCGTTCAACCTGGAGAGTTGGGACCCATGGAATGGTTGCCATGAATTATTGCTTTAAAGTTTCTGCATTTGCTCACCCAATCTCACCAATCCTCTCAGTCCCAAGTGTCCAGCCTTATGCCACATCCAGCTGTCGTTGTAGATAGGGTCATTCCAGGTTTCATCAGAGACCCTGAAGGAATTGTAAAGAATTTCCCAGTTTTTTTTTTTTGTTTTTGAAATTCCTTTTTATAGTGGGTTTGAGCTGATTCCCGCTGCCATGTTTATGCCAGTCTAGACACACTTGATTCCCTTACGGAGACATATCAATACATAGGTTTTAAGATTCTTACTAGTCAGATATATTCCTCTGCGGGAAATATGGGGTTTTGAGTCCCTTTCACTGAGGAAGGTGTAGGTCTTGTCTATTCCATAGTTGGTTTTTGGAACGGTACTTGTGCTTATATCAAACTCTGGTTTTATGCATCACCCCACCTCTCCTTCCCCCTTAAGCAGGCATAAGAGTGTTTTCTAAATGTGAGACACTGTTCTCTTTCCTAACTCAGTTCAAGTGTAGCCATGTTTACAGGATCTTCATAAGTGATATCTTATGATAAGTTTCTTTTTCTGTGTGACTTATTTCACTTAGAATCATCGTACCTGAATCCACCCATTTTGCTGCTACTTGTCTTATGACATTGATTTCATGGCTGAGGGATATTCCACCGTACGTAAGTACCACAAATTTTTGAACCATTTTTATATTTCCTGGGATATTTAAGGTGTACCCAAGTTGAGGTCCTTGTAAGCAGTGCAGCCCTAAATTTTGGGGTGGCTCTGTCTTATTGATTTTCAGTTTTCCCAAGGTATATTCCCTAGACTGGAAGTGCACTTGGCTCTGTAGCTCTGTTGTTTATTTGTTTTAGGGAACACAATGCACTCCTACAGAGAGGCAGTTGGCAATTTACATCCCACCCATCAGCATAACAAGGCTCCCTGTTCTCCAAGGCCTGTTTTGCCTTTCTGGATTTTACATATTTTGTGGATGTCCCTTTTGACAGGTGGGAAGTGATACTTCTTTGTAGTGCAGATTTGCATTGCCCGCTTGCTTGCTTGTCCAAAAAGGGCGTATGCGTTTTCTCCTGAATATATTCAGGAGAAAACGCATACGCCCTTTTTGGCCAAGTGCATCATTGTCGAAGTTGTGCCCCTCTTCCTGTGCTTTAAAGGGGATTCCAACGTACCTCTTGAAATCTGTTTCCTGCTATTCTGCCTCGCTTTCAAGTCCGCCTCGTTGCCTTCCCTCAACAGAATTTTGGACAATAGTTGTCCTTTATTACTCGTCCAGTTTGTGAATTGCTGTGCCCCTGAGCTCCGTTTTTCAACTCGTTTTTGGTGAGCTGACCGCAAGTCCAAAATTTTGGTTCAGGTCCTATACTGGTTCCCGGTGGGTGGCTGAGATTTTGGTTAATTTTTCTTCCTGCCGGGAAATGACAGTGATAAGTGCCCGTCCAAATGCCTAACAGCTACTCTCTCATTGGTTCTCCCTCTTCCCTTTCATCTTCTGCCAAATTGGCAACCTGTGCGAACCAGGAGGTTAAAGGGGTTGTCTCTCCAAGTTGGGAGGTTGATAGTAAAGCAGATGGAAAGTCAAACCGGAGCACCAGGAGAGGGACTATTCGTTGAGTTTTAGAAACCTTTCGTATTCACAGTGTGTCCGTTCTCTAGGTTTCCCGTACATGTTATAACTGTAGTAATATTCCCTTCAACCTGGAGAGTTGGGACCCATGGTATGGGTGCCAGGCATTTGTGCTTTAAAGGGTCTGCATTTGCTCACCCAATCTCACCAATCGTCTCAGTCTCAAGTGTCCCTCCTTATGCCTCATCCAGCTGTCATTGTAGATAGGGTCATTCCAGGTTTCATCAGAGACCCTGAAGGAATTGTAAAGAATTTCCCAGTTTTTTTGTTTTGTTTTTGAAATTCCTTTTGATAGTGGGTTTGAGCTGATTCTCGCTGCCATGTTTATGCCAGTCTAGACACACTTGATTCCCTTACGGAGACATATCAATACATAGGTTTTAAGATTCTTACTAGTCAGATATATTCCTCTGCGGGAAATATGGGGTTTTGAGTCCCTTTCACTGAGGAAGGTGTAGGTCTTGTCTATTCCATAGTTGGTTTTTGGAACGGTACCTGTGCTTATATCAAACTCTGGTTTTATGCATCACCCCACCTCTCCTTCCCCCTTAAGCAGGCATAAGAGTGTTTTCTAAATGTGAGACACTGTTCTCTTTCCTAACTCAGTTCAAGTGTAGCCATGTTTACAGGATCTTCATAAGTGATATCTTATGATAAGTTTCTTTTTCTGTGTGACTTATTTCACTTAGAATCATCGTACCTGAATCCACCCATTTTGCTGCTACTGGTCTTATGACATTGATTTCATGCCTGAGGGATATTCCATCGTATGTAAGTACCAGAATTTTTTGAACCATTTTTATATTTCCTGGGATATTTAAGGTGTACCCAAGTTGAGGTCCTTGTAAGCAGTGCAGCCCTAAATTTTGGGGTGGCTCTGTCTTATTGATTTTCAGTTTTCCCAAGGTATATTCCCTAGACTGGAAGTGTCCTTGGCTCTGCAGCTCTGTTCTTTACTTGTTTTAGGGAACACAATGTACTCCTCCAGAGAGGCAGTTGGCAATTTACATCCCGCCCATCAGCATAACAATGCTCCCTGTTCTCCAGGGCTGGTCTTGCCTTTCTGGTTTTTACACATTTTGTGGATGTCCCTTTTGACCGGTGGGAAGTGATACTTCTTTGTAGTGCAGATTTGCATTGCCCGCTTGCTTGCTTGGCCAAAAAGGGCGTATGCGTTTTCTCCTGAATATATTCAGGAGAACACGCATATGCACTTTTTGGCCAAGTGCATCATTGTCAAAGCTGTGCCCCTCTTCCTGTGCTTTAAAGGCGATTCCAACGTACCTCTTGAAATCTGTTTCCTGCTATTCTGCCTCGCTTTCAAGTCCGCCTCGTTGCCTTCCCTCAACAGATTTTTGGACGATAGTTGTCCTTTATTACTCGGCCAGTTTGTGAATTGCTGTGTCCCTGAGCTCCATTTTTCAACTCGTTTTTGGTGAGCTGACCGCAAATCCTAAATATTGGTTTAGGACCTATACTGGTTCCCAGTGGGTGGCTGAGACTTTGGTTAATTCTTCTTCTTGCCGGGAAATTACAGTGATATGTGCCCGTCCAAATGCCTAACAGCTACTCTCTCATTGGTTCTCCCTCTTCCCTTTCATCCTCTGCCAAATTGGCAACCTGTGCGAACCAGGAGGTTAAAGGGGCAGTCTCTCCAAGTTGGGAGGTTCATAGTAAAGCAGATAGAAAGTCAAACCGGAGCAACAGGAGAGGGAGTATTCGTTGAGTTTTAGAAACCTTTCGTATTCACTGTGTGTCTGTTCTCTAGGTTTCCCGTACTTGTTATAGCTGTAGTAATATTCCGTTCAACCTGGAGAGTTGGGACCCATGGAATGGGTGCCAGGCAATTGTGCTTTAAAGGGTCTGCATATGCTCACCCAATCTCACCAATCGTCTCAGTCCCAAGTGTCCCTCCTTATGCCACATCCAGCTGTCATTGTAGATAGGGTCATTCCAGGTTTCATCAGAGACCCTGAAGGAATTGTAAAGAATTTCCCAGTTTTTTTGTTTTGTTTTTGAAATTCCTTTTTATAGTGGGTGTGAGCTGATTCTCGCTGCCATGTTTCTGTGAGTGTAGACACACTTGATTCCCTTACGGAGACATATCAATACATATGTTTTAAGATTCTTACTAGTCAGATATGTTTCTCTGCGGGAAATATGGGGTTTTGAGTCCCTTTCACTGAGGAAGGTGTAGGTCTTGTCTATTCCATAGTTGGTTTTTGGAACGGTACCTGTGCTTATATCAAACTTTGGTTTATGCATCACCCCACCTCTCCTTACCCCTTAAGCAGGCATAAGAGTGTTTTCTACATGTGAGACACTGTTCTCTTTCCTAACTCAGTACAAGTGTAGCCATGTTTACAGAATCTTCATAAGTGATATCTTATGATAAGTTTCTTTTTTTGTGTGACTTATTTCGCTTAGAATCATCGTACCTGAATCCACCCATTTTGCTGCTACTGGTCTTATGACATTGATTTCATGGCTGAGGGATATTCCATCGTACGTAAGTACCACAATTTTTTGAACCATTTTTATATTTCCTGGGATATTTAAGGTTTAACCAAGTTGAGGTCCTTGTAAGCAGTGCAGCCCTAAATTTTGGGGTGGCTCTGTCTTATTGATTTTCAGTTTTCCCAAGGTAAATTCCCTAGACTGGAAGTGCCCTTGGCTCGGTAGCTCTGTTGTTTACTTGTTTTAGGGAACACAATGCACTCCTCCAGAGAGGCAGTTGGCAATTTACATCCCACCCATCAGCATAACAAGGCTCCCTGTTCTCCAGGGCCTGTCTTGCCTTTCTGGTTTTTACACAATTTTGTGGATGTCCCTTTTGACTGGTGGGAAGTGATACTTCTTTGTAGTGCAGATTTGCATTGCCGGCTTGCTTGCTTGGCCAAAAAGGGCATATGCGTTTTCTCCTGAATATATTCAGGAGAAAATGCATACGCCCTTTTTGGCCAAGTGCATCATTGTCGAAGTTGTGCCCCTCTTCCTGTGCTTTAAAGGCGATTCCAACGTACCTCTTGAAATCTGTTTCCTGCTATTGTGCCTTGCGTTCAAGTCCGCCTCGTTGCCTTCCCTCAACAGATTTTTGGACGATAGTTGTCCTTTATTACTCGGCCAGTTTGTGAATTGCTGTGTCCCTGAACTCAATTTTTCAACTCGTTTTTGGTTATCTGACCGCAAGTCCAAAATTTTGGTTCAGGACCTATACTGGTTCCCGGTGGGTGGCTGAGACTTTGGTTAATTCTTCTTCCTGCCGGGAAATTACAGTGATATGTGCCCGTCCCAATGCCTAACAGCTACTCTCACATTGGTTCTCCCTCTTCCCTTTCATCCTCTGCCAAATTGGCAACCTGTGCGAACCAGGAGGTTAAAGGGGCTGTCTCTCCAAGTTGGGAGGTTGATAGTAAAGCAGATGGAAAGTCAAACCGGAGCACCAGGAGTGGGACTATTCGTTGAGTTTTAGAAACCTTTCGTATTCACAGTGTGTCCGTTCTCTAGGTTTCCCGTACATGTTATAACTGTAGTAATATTCCCTTCATCCTGGAGATTTGTGACCCATGGAATGGGTGCCAGGCATTCGTGCTTTAAAGGGTCTGCATTTGCTCACCCAATCTCACCAATCCTCTCAGTCCCAAGTGTCCAGCCTTATGCCACATCCAGCTGTCGTTGTAGGTAGGGTCATTCCAGGTTTCATCAGAGACCCTGAAGGAATTGTAAAGAATTTCCCAGTTTTTTCGGTTTTTTTTTGAAATTCCTTTTTAGAGTGGGTTTGAGCTGATTCTCGCTGCCATGTTTATGCCAGTCTAGACACACTTGATTCCCTTACGGAGACATATCAATACATAGGTTTTAAGATTCTTACTAGTCAGATATATTCCTCTGCGGGAAATATGGGGTTTTGAGTCCCTTTCACTGAGGAAGGTGTAGGTCTTGTCTATTCCATAGTTGGTTTTTGGAACGGTACCTGTGCTTATATCAAACTCTGGTTTTATGCATCACCCCACCTCTGCTTCCCCCTTAAGCAGGCATAAGAGTGTTTTCTAAATGTGAGACACTGTTCTCTTTCCTAACTCAGTTCAAGTGTAGCCATGTTTACAGGATCTTCATAAGTGATATCTTATGATAAGTTGCTTTTTCTGTGTGACTTATTTCACTTAGAATCATTGTACCTGAATCCACCCATTTTGCTGCTACTGGTCTTATGACATTGATTTCATGGCTGAGGGATATTCCACCGTACGTAAGTACCACAAATTTTTGAAACATTTTTATATTTCCTGGGATATTTAAGGTGTACCCAAGTTGAGGTCCTTGTAAGCAGTGCAGCCCTAAATTTTGGGGTGGCTCTGTCTTATTGATTTTCAGTTTTCCCAAGGTATATTCCCTAGACTGGAAGTGCACTTGGCTCTGTAGCTCTGTTGTTTACTTGTTTTAGGGAAAACAATGCACTCCTACAGAGAGGCAGTTGGCAATTTACATCCCACCCATCAGCATAACAAGGCTCCCTGTTCTCCAAGGCCTGTTTTACCTTTCTGGTTTTTACATATTTTGTGGATGTCCCTTTTGACAGGTGGGAAGTGATACTTCTTTTTAGTGCAGATTTGCATTGCCCGCTTGCTTGCTTGGCCAAAAAGGGCGTATGCGTTTTCTCCTGAATATATTCAGGAGAAAACGCATACGCCCTTTTTGGCCAAGTGCATCATTGTCGAAGTTGTGCCCCTCTTCCTGTGCTTTAAAGGGGATTCCAACGTACCTCTTGAAATCTGTTTCCTGCTATTCTGCCTCGCTTTCAAGTCCGCCTCGTTGCCTTCCCTCAACAGAATTTTGGACAATAGTTGTCCTTACTACTCGTCCAGTTTGTGAATTGCTGTGCCCCTGAGCTCCGTTTTTCAACTCGTTTTTGGTGAGCTGACCGCAAGTCCAAAATTTTGGTTCAGGACCTATACTGGTTCCCGGTGGGTGGCTGAGGTTTTGGTTAATTTTTCTTCCTGCCGGGAAATGACAGTGATAAGTGCCCGTCCAAATGCCTAACAGCTACTCTCTCATTGGTTCTCCCTCTTCCCTTTCATCTTCTGCCAAATTGGCAACCTGTGCGAACCAGGAGGTTAAAGGGGTTGTCTCTCCAAGTTGGGAGGTTGATAGTAAAGCAGATGGAAAGTCAAACCGGAGCACCAGGAGAGGGACTATTCGTTGAGTTTTAGAAACCTTTCGTATTCACAGTGTGTCCGTTCTCTAGGTTTCCCGTACATGTTATAGCTGTAGTAATATTCCCTTCAACCTGGAGAGTTGGGACCCATGGTATGGGTGCCAGGCATTTGTGCTTTAAAGGGTCTGCATTTGCTCACCCAATCTCACCAATCGTCTCAGTCTCAAGTGTCCCTCCTTATGCCACATCCAGCTGTCATTGTAGATAGGGTAATTCCAGGTTTCATCAGAGACCCTGAAGGAATTGTAAAGAATTTCCCAGTTTTTTTATTTTGTTTTTGAAATTCCTTTTTAGAGTGGGTTTGAGCTGATTCTCTCTGCCATGTTTATGCCAGTCTAGACACACTTGATTCCCTTACGGAGACATATCAATACATAGGTTTTAAGATTCTTACTAGTCAGATATATTCCTCTGCGGGAAATATGGGGTTTTGAGTCCCTTTCACTGAGGAAGGTGTAGGTCTTGTCTATTCCATAGTTGGTTTTTGGAACGGTACCTGTGCTTATATCAAACTCTGGTTTTATGCATCACCCCACCTCTCCTTCCCCCTTAAGCAGGCATAAGAGTGTTTTCTAAATGTGAGACACTGTTCTCTTTCCTAACTCAGTTCAAGTGTAGCCATGTTTACAGGATCTTCATAAGTGATATCTTATGATAAGTTTCTTTTTCTGTGTGACTTATTTCACTTAGAATCATCGTACCTGAATCCACCCATTTTGCTGCTACTGGTCTTATGACATTGATTTCATGCCTGAGGAATATTCCATCGTATGTAATTACCAGAATTTTTTGAACCATTTTTATATTTCCTGGGATATTTAAGGTGTACCCAAGTTGAGGTCCTTGTAAGCAGTGCAGCCCTAAATTTTGGGGTGGCTCTGTCTTATTGATTTTCAGTTTTCCCAAGGTATATTCCCTAGACTGGAAGTGTCCTTGGCTCTGCAGCTCTGTTCTTTACTTGTTTTAGGGAACACAATGTACTCCTCCAGAGAGGCAGTTGGCAATTTACATCCCGCCCATCAGCATAACAAGGCTCCCTGTTCTCCAGGGCCTGCCTTGCCTTTCTGGTTTTTACACATTTTGTGGATGTCCCTTTTGACCGGTGGGAAGTGATACTTCTTTGTAGTGCAGATTTGCATTGCCCGCTTGCTTGCTTGGCCAAAAAGGGCGTATGCGTTTTCTCCTGAATATATTCAGGAGAACACGCATATGCACTTTTTGGCCAAGTGCATCATTGTCAAAGCTGTGCCCCTCTTCCTGTGCTTTAAAGGCGATTCCAACGTACCTCTTGAAATCTGTTTCCTGCTATTCTGCCTCGCTTTCAAGTCCGCCTCGTTGCCTTCCCTCAACAGATTTTTGGACGATAGTTGTCCTTTATTACTCGGCCAGTTTGTGAATTGCTGTGCCCCTGAGCTCCATTTTTCAACTCGTTTTTGGTGAGCTGACCGCAAATCCTAAATATTGGTTTAGGACCTATACTGGTTCCCAGTGGGTGGCTGAGACTTTGGTTAATTCTTCTTCTTGCCGGGAAATTACAGTGATATGTGCCCGTCCAAATGCCTAACAGCTACTCTCTCATTGGTTCTCCCTCTTCCCTTTCATCCTCTGCCAAATTGGCAACCTGTGCGAACCAGGAGGTTAAAGGGGCGGTCTCTCCAAGTTGGGAGGTTCATAGTAAAGCAGATAGAAAGTCAAACCGGAGCAACAGGAGAGGGAGTATTCGTTGAGTTTTAGAAACCTTTCGTATTCACTGTGTGTCCGTTCTCTAGGTTTCCCGTACTTGTTATAGCTGTAGTAATATTCCGTTGAACCTGGAGAGTTGGGACCCATGGAATGGGTGCCAGGCATTTGTGCTTTAAAGGGTCTGCATTTGCTCACCCAATCTCACCAATCGTCTCAGTCCCAAGTGTCCCTCCTTATGCCACATCCAGCTGTCATTGTAGATAGGGTCATTCCAGGTTTCATCAGAGACCCTGAAGGAATTGTAAAGAATTTCTCAGTTTTTTTGTTTTGTTTTTGAAATTCATTTTTATAGTGGGTTTGAGCTGATTCTCGCTGCCATGTTTATGCCAGTCTAGACACACTTGATTCCCTTACGGAGACATATCAATACATATGTTTTAAGATTCTTACTAGTCAGATATGTTTCTCTGCGGGAAATATGGGGTTTTGAGTCCCTTTCACTGAGGAAGGTGTAGGTCTTGTCTATTCCATAGTTGGTTTTTGGAACGGTACCTGTGCTTATATCAAACTCTGGTTTTATGCATCACCCCACCTCTCCTTCCCCCTTAAGCAGGCATAAGAGTGTTTTCTACATGTGAGACACTGTTCTCTTTCCTAACTCAGTACAAGTGTAGCCATGTTTACAGAATCTTCATAAGTGATATCTTATGATAAGTTTCTTTTTTTGTGTGACTTATTTCACTTAGAATCATCGTACCTGAATCCACCCATTTTGCTGCTACTGGTCTTATGATATTGATTTGATGGCTGAGGGATATTCCATCGTACGTAAGTACCACAATTTTTGAACCATTTTTATATTTCCTGGGATATTTAAGGTTTACCCAAGTTGAGGTCCTTGTAAGCAGTGCAGCCCTAAATTTTGGGGTGGCTCTGTCTTATTGATTTTCAGTTTTCCCAAGGTAAATTCCCTAGACTGGAAGTGCCCTTGGCTCTGTAGCTCTGTTGTTTACTTGTTTTAGGGAACACAATGCACTCCTCCAGAGAGGCAGTTGGCAATTTACATCCCACCCATCAGCATAACAAGGCTCCCTGTTCTCCAGGGCCTGTCTTGCCTTTCTGGTTTTTACACAATTTTGTGGATGTCCCTTTTGACCGGTGGGAAGTGATACTTCTTTGTAGTGCAGATTTGCATTGCCCGCTTGCTTGCTTGGCCAAAAAGGGCGTATGCGTTTTCTCCTGAATATATTCAGGAGAAAATGCATACGCCCTTTTTGGCCAAGTGCATCATTGTCGAAGTTGTGCCCCTCTTCCTGTGCTTTAAAGGCGATTCCAACGTACCTCTTGAAATCTGGTTCCTGCTATTCTGCCTCGCTTTCAAGTCCGCCTCGTTGCCTTCCCTCAACAGATTTTTGGACGATACTTGTCCTTTATTACTCGGCCAGTTTGTGAATTGCTGTGTCCCTGAACTCCATTTTTCAACTCGTTTTTGGTGAGCTGACCGCAAGTCCAAAATTTTGGTTCAGGACCTATACTGGTTCCCGGTGGGTGGCTGAGACTTTGGTTAATTCTTCTTCCTGCTGGGAAATTACAGTGATATGTGCCCGTCCAAATGCCTAACAGCTACTCTCACATTGGTTCTCCCGCTTCCTTTTTTCCTCTGCCAAATTGGCAACCTGTGCGAACCAGGAGGTTAAAGGGGCTGTCTCTCCAAGTTGGGAGGTTGATAGTAAAGCAGATGGAAAGTCAAACCGGAGCACCAGGAGAGGGACTATTCGTTGAGTTTTAGAAACCTTTCGTATTCACAGTGTGTCCGTTCTCTAGGTTTCCCGTACATGTTATAACTGTAGTAATATTCCCTTCATCTTGGAGATTTGGGACCCATGGAATGGGTGCCAGGCATTCGTGCTTTAAAGGGTCTGCATTTGCTCACCCAATCTCACCAATCCTCTCAGTCCCAAGTGTCCAGCCTTATGCCACATCCAGCTGTCGTTGTAGATAGGGTCATTCCAGGTTTCATCAGAGACCCTGAAGGAATTGTAAAGAATTTCCCAGTTTTTTCGTTTTTTTTTTGAAATTCCTTTTTAGAGTGGGTTTGAGCTGATTCTCGCTGCCATGTTTAAGCCAGTCTAGACACACTTGATTCCCTTACGGAGACATATCAATACATAGGTTTTAAGATTCTTACTAGTCAGATATATTCCTCTGCGGGAAATATGGGGTTTTGAGTCCCTTTCACTGAGGAAGGTGTAGGTCTTGTCTATTCCATAGTTGGTTTTTGGAACGGTACCTGTGCTTATATCAAACTCTGGTTTTATGCATCACCCCACCTCTCCTTCCCCCTTAAGCAGGCATAAGAGTGTTTTCTAAATGTGAGACACTGTTCTCTTTCCTAACTCAGTTCAAGTGTAGCCATGTTTACAGAATCTTCATAAGTGATATCTTATGATAAGTTGCTTTTTCTGTGTGACTTATTTCACTTAGAATCATTGTACCTGAATCCACCCATTTTGCTGCTACTGGTCTTATGACATTGATTTCATGGCTGAGGGATATTCCATCGTACATAAGTGCCACAATTTTTTGAACCATTTTTATATTTCCTGGGATATTTAAGGTGTACCCAAGTTGAGGTCCTTGTAAGCAGTGCAGCCCTAAATTTTGGGGTGGCTCTGTCTTAATGATTTTCAGTTTTCCCAAGGTATATTCCCTAGACTGGAAGTGCCCTTGGCTCTGTAGCTCTGTTCTTTACTTGTTTTAGGGAACACAATGTACTCCTCGGGAGAGGCAGTTGGCAATTTACATCCCGCCCGTCAGCATAACAAGGTTCCCTGTTCTCCAGCGCCTGTCTTGCCTTTCTGGTTTTTACACATTTTTGTGGATGTCCCTTTTGACCGGTGGGAAGTGATACTTCTTTGTAGTGCAGATTTGCATTGCCCACTTGCTTGCTTGGCCAAAAAGCGTGTATGTGTTTTCTCCTGAATATATTCAGGAGAAAACGCATACACGCTTTTTGGCCAAGTGCATCATTGTTGAAGTTGTGCCCCTCTTCCTGTGCTTTAAAGGCGATTCCAACGTACCTCTTGAAATCTGTTTCCTGCTATTCTGCCTCGCTTTCAAGTCCGCCTCGTTGCCTTCCCTCAACAGATTTTTGGACGATAGTTGTCCTTTATTACTCGGCCAGTTTGTGAAATGCTGTGCCCCTGAGCCCCATTTATCAGCTCGTTTTTGGTGAGCTGACCGCAAGTCCAAAATTTTGGTTCAGGACCTATACTGGTTCCCGGTGGGTGGCTGAGACTTTGGTTAATTCTTCTTCCTGCCGGGAAATTACAGTGATATGTGCCCGTCCAAATGCCTAACAGCTACTCTCTCATTGGTTCTCCCGCTTCCTTTTCATCCTCTGCCAAATTGGCAACCTGTGCGAACCAGGAGGTTAAAGGGGCTGTCTCTCCAAGTTGGGAGGTTGATAGTAAAGCAGATGGAAAGTCAAACCGGAGCACCAGGAGAGGGACTATTCGTTGGGTTTTAGAAACCTTTCGTATTCACAGTGTGTCCGTTCTCTAGGTTTCCCGTACATGTTATAGCTGTAGTAATATTCCCTTCAACCTGGAGAGTTGGGACACATGGAATGGGTGCCAGGCATTTGTGCTTTAAAGGGTCTGCATTTGCTCACCCAATCTCACCAATCCTCTCAGTCCCAAGTATCCAGCCTTATGCCACATCCAGCTGCCATTGTAGATAGGGTCATACAGGTTTCATCAGAGACCCTGAAGGAATTGTAAAGAATTTCCCAGTTTTTTTTGATTTGTTTTTGAAATTCCTTTTTATAGTGGGTTTGAGCTGATTCTCTCTGCCATGTTTATGCCAGTCTAGACACACTTGATTCCCTTACGGAGACATATCAATACATAGGTTTTAAGATTCTTACTAGTCAGATATATTCTTCTGCGGGAAATATGGGGTTTTGAGTCCCTTTCACTGAGGAAGGTGTAGGTCTTGTCTATTCCATAGTTGGTTTTTGGAACGGTACCTGTGCTTATATCAAACTCTGGTTTTATGCATCACCCCACCTCTCCTTCCCCCTTAAGCAGGCATAAGAGTGTTTTCTAAATGTGAGACACTGTTCTCTTTCCTAACTCAGTTCAAGTGTAGCCATGTTTACAGGATCTTCATAAGTGATATCTTATGATAAGTTTCTTTTTCTGTGTGACTTATTTCACTTAGAATCATCGTACCTGAATCCACCCATTTTGCTGCTACTGGTCTTATGACATTGATTTCATGGCTGAGGGATATTCCATCGTACGTAAGTACCACAATTTTTTGAACCATTTTTATATTTCCTGGGATATTTAAGGTGTACCCAAGTTGAGGTCCTTGTAAGCAGTGCAGCCCTAAATTTTGGGGTGGCTCTGACTTATTCATTTTCAGTTTTCCCAAGGTATACTCCCTATATTGGAAGTGCCCTTGGCTCTGTATCTCAGTTGTTTACTTGTTTTAAGGAACACAATGCACTCCTCCAGAGAGGCAGTTGGCAATTTGCATCCTTCCCATCAGCATAACAAGGCTCCCTGTTCTCCAGGGCCTGTCTTGCCTTTCTGGTTTTTAAACATTTTGTGGATGTCCCTTTTGACCGGTGGGAAGTGATACTTCTTTGTAGTGCAGATTTGCATTGACCGCTTGCTTGCTTGGCCAAAAAGGGTGTATGCATTATCTCCTGAATATATTCAGGAGAAAACGCATACGCCCTTTTTGGCCAAGTGCATCATTGTCGAAGTTGTGCCCCTCATCCTGTGCTTTAAAGACGATTCCAACGTACCTCTTGAAATCTGTTTCCTGCTATTCTGCCTCGCTTTCAAGTCCGCCTCGCTGCCTTCCCTCTCCAGATTTTTGGACGAGAGTTTTCCTTTACTACTCGGCCACTTTGTGGTTTGCTGTGCCCCTGAGCTCCATTTTTCAACTCGTTTTTGGTGAGCTGACCGCAAGTCCAAAATTTTGGTTCAGGACCTATGCTGGTTCCCGGTTGGTGGCTGAGACTTTGCTTAATTCTTCTTACTGCCGGGAAATTACAGTGATATGTGCGCGTCCAAATGCCTAACAGCTAGTCTCTCATTGGTTCTCCCTCTTCCCTTTCATCCTCTGCCAAATTGGCAACCTATGCGAACCAGGAGTTTAAAGGAGCTGTCTCTCCAAGTTGGGAGGTTGATAGTAAAGCAGATGGAAAGTCAAACCGGAGCACCAGGAGAGGGACTATTTGTTGAGTTTTAGAAACCTTTCATATTCACAGTGTGTCCGTTCTCTAGGTTTCCCGTACATGTTATAACTGTAGTAATATTCCCATCAACCTGGAGAGTTGGGACCCATGGAATGGGTGCCAGGCATTTGTGCTTTAAAGGGTCTGCATTTGCTCACCCAATCTCACCAATCCTCTCAGTCCCAAGTGTCCAGCCTTATGCCACATCCAGCTGTCGTGGTAGATAGGGTCATTCCAGGTTTCATCAGAGACCCTGAAGGAATTGTAAAAAATTTCCCAGTTTTTTTGTTTTGTTTTTGAAATTCCTTTTTATAGTGGGTTTGAGCTGATTCTCGCTGCCATGTTAATGCCACTCTAGACACACTTGATTCCCTTACGGAGACATATCAATACATAGGTTTTAAGATTCTTACTTGTCAGATATATTCCTCTGCGGGAAATATGGGGTTTTGAGTCCCTTTCACTGAGGAAAGTGTAGGTCTTTGCTATTCCATAGTTGGTTTTTGGAACGGTACCTGTGCTTATATCAAACTCTGGTTTTATGCATCACCCCACCTATCCTTCCCCCTTAAGCAGGCATAAGAGTGTTTTCTAAATGTGAGACACTGTTCTCTTTCCTAACTCAGTTGAAGTGTAGCCATGTTTACAGCATCTTCATAAGTGATATCTTATGATAAGTTTCTTTTTCTGTGTGACTTATTTCACTTAGAATCATCGTACCTGAATCCACCCATTTTGCTGCTACTGGTCTTATGACATTGATTTCATGGCTGAGGGATATTCCATCGTACGTATGTATCACAATTTTTTGTACCATTTTTATATTTCCTGGGATATTTAAGGTGTACCCAATTTGAGGTCCTTGTAAGCAGTGCAGCCCTAAATTTTGGGGTGGCTCTGTCTTATTGATATTCAGTTTTCCCAAGGTATATTCCCTAGACTGGTAGTGCCCTTTTCTCTGTAGATCTGTTGTTTACTTGTTTTAGGGAACACAATTCACTCCTCCAGAGAGGCAGTTGGCAATTTACATCCCGCCCATCAGCATAACAAAGCTCACTGTTCTCCACGGCCTGTCTTGCCTTTCTGGTTTTTACACATTTTGTGGATATCCCTGTTGACCGGTGGGAAGTGATACTTCTTTGTAGTGCAGATTTGCATTGCCCGCTTGCTTGCTTGGCCAAAAAGGGCGTATGCGTTTTCTCCTGAATATATTCAGGAGAAAACGCATACGCCCTTTTTGGCCAAGTGCATCATTGTCGAAGTTGTGCCCCTCTTCCTGTGCTTTAAAGGCAATTCCAACGTACCTCTTGAAATCTGTTTCCTGCTATTCTGCCTCGCTTTCAAGTCCGCCTCGTTGCCTTCCCTCAACAGATTTTTGGACGATAGTTGTCCTTTATTACTCAGCCAGTTTGTGAATTGCTGTGCCCCAGATCTCCATTTTTCAACTCGTTTTTGGTGAGCTGACCGCAAGTCCGAAATTTTGGTTCAGGACCTATACTGGTTCCCGGAGGGTTGCTGAGACTTTGGTTAATTTTTCTTCCTGCCGGGAAATTACAGTGATATGTGCCCGTCCAAATGCCTAACAGCTACTCTCTCATTGGTTTTCCCTCTTCCCTTACATCCTCTGCCAAATTGGAAACCTGTGCGAACCAGGAGGTTAAAGGGGCTGTCTCTCCAAGTTGGGAGGTTGATAGTAAAGCAGATGGAAAGTCAAACCGGAGCACCAAGAGAGGGACTATTCGTTGAGATTTAGAAACCTTTTGTATTCACACTGTGTCCATTCTCTAGGTTTCCCGTACATGTTATAACTGTTGTAATATTCCTTTCAACCTGGAGAGTTGGGACCCATGGAATGGGTGCCATGCATTATTGCTTTAAAGGGTCTGCATTTGCTCACCCAATCTCACCAATCCTCTCATTCCCAAGTGTCCAGCCTTATGCCACATCCAGCTGTCGTTGTAGATAGGGTCATTCCAGGTTTCATCAGAGACCCTGAAGGAATTGTAAAGAATTTCCCAGTTTTTTTTGTTTTGTTTTTGAAATTCCTTTTTATATTGGGATTGAGCTGATTCTCGCTGCCATGTTTATGCCAGTCTAGACACACTTGATTCCCTTACGGAGACATATCAATACATAGGTTTTAAGATTCTTACTAGTCAGATATATTCCTCTGCGGGAAATATGGGGTTTTGAGTCCCTTTCACTGAGGAAGGTGTAGGTCTTGTCTATTCCATAGTTGGTTTTTGGAACGGTACCTGTGCTTATATCAAACTCTGGTTTTATGCATCACCCCACCTCTCCTTCCCGCTTAAGCAGGCATAAGAGTGTTTTCTAAATGTGAGACACTGTTCTCTTTCCTAACTCAGTTCAAGTGTAGCCATGTTTACAGGATCTTCATAAGTGATATCTTATGATAAGTTTCTTTTTCTGTGTGACTTATTTCACTTAGAATCATCGTACCTGAATCCACCCATTTTGCTGCTACTTGTCTTATGACATTGATTTCATGGCTGAGGGATATTCCATCGTATGTAAGTACCACAATTTTTTGAACCATTTTTATATTTCATGGGATATTTAAGGTGTACCCAAGTTGAGGTCCTTGTAAGCAGTGCAGCCCTAAATTTTGGGGTGGCTCTGTCTTATTGATTTTCAGTTTTCCCAAGGTATATTCCCTAGACTGGAAGTGCACTTGGCTCTGTAGCTCTGTTGTTTACTTGTTTTAGGGAACACAATGCACTCCTACAGAGAGGCTGTTGGCAATTTACATCCCACCCATCAGCATAACAAGGCTCCCTGTTCTCCAAGGCCTGTTTTGCCTTTCTGGTTTTTACATATTTTGTGGATGTCCCTTTTGACAGGTGGGAAGTGATACTTCTTTTTAGTGCAGATTTGCATTGCCCGCTTGCTTGCTTGGCCAAAAAGGGCGTATGCGTTTTCTCCTGAATATATTCAGGAGAAAACGCATACGCCCTTTTTGGCCAAGTGCATCATTGTCGAAGTTGTGCCCCTCTTCCTGTGCTTTAAAGGCGATTCCAACGTACCTCTTGAAATCTGTTTCCTGCTATTCTGCCTCGCTTTCAAGTCCGCCTCGTTGCCTTCCCTCAACAGAATTTTGGACAATAGTTGTCCTTTATTACTCGTCCAGTTTGTGAATTGCTGTGCCCCTGAGCTCCGTTTTTCAACTCGTTTTTGGTGAGCTGATCGCAAGTCCAAAATTTTGGTTCAGGACCTATACTGGTTCCCGGTGGGTGGCTGAGATTTCGGTTAATTTTTCTTCCTGCCGGGAAATGACAGTGATAAGTGCCCGTCCAAATGCCTAACAGCTACTCTCTCATTGGTTCTCCCTCTTCCCTTTCATCTTCTGCCAAATTGGCAACCTGTGCGAACCAGGAGGTTAAAGGGGTTGTCTCTCCAAGTTGGGAGATTAATAGTAAAGCAGATGGAAAGTCAAACCGGAGCACCAGGAGAGGGATTATTCGTTGAGTTTTAGAAACCTTTCGTATTCACAGTGTGTCCGTTCTCTAGGTTTCCCGTACATGTTATAGCTGTAGTAATATTCCCTTCAACCTGGAGAGTTGGGACCCATGGTATGGGTGCCAGGCATTTGTGCTTTAAAGGGTCTGCATTTGCTCACCCAATCTCACCAATCGTCTCAGTCTCAAGTGTCCCTCCTTATGCCACATCCAGCTGTCATTGTAGATAGGGTCATTCCAGGTTTCATCAGAGACCCTGAAGGAAATGTAAAGAATTTCCCAGTTTTTTTGTTTTGTTTTTGAAATTCCTTTTTATAGTGGGTTTGAGCTGATTCTCGCTGCCATGTTTATGCCAGTCTAGACACACTTGATTCCCTTACGGAGACATATCAATACATAGGTTTTAAGATTCTTACTAGTCAGATATATTCCTCTGCAGGAAATATGGGGTTTTGAGTCCCTTTTCCTGAGGAAGGTGTAGGTCTTGTCTATTCCATAGTTGGTTTTTGGAACGGTACCTGTGCTTATATCAAACTCTGGTTTTATGCATCACCCCACCTCTCCTTCCCCCTTAAGCAGGCATAAGAGTGTTTTCTAAATGTGAGACACTGTTCTCTTTCCTAACTCAGTTCAAGTGTAGCCATGTTTACAGGATCTTCATAAGTGATATCTTATGATAAGTTTCTTTTTCTGTGTGACATATTTCACTTAGAATCATCGTACCTGAATCCACCCATTTTGCTGCTACTGGTCTTATGACATTGATTTCATGCCTGAGGGATATTCCATCGTATGTAAGTACCAGAATTTTTTGAACCATTTTTATATTTCCTGGGATATTTAAGGTGTACCCAAGTTGAGGTCCTTGCAAGCAGTGCAGCCCTAAATTTTGGGGTGGCTCTGTCTTATTGATTTTCAGTTTTCCCAAGGTATATTCCCTAGACTGGAAGTGTACTTGGCTCTGCAGCTCTGTTCTTTACTTGTTTTAGGGAACACAATGTACTCCTCCAGAGAGGCAGTTGGCAATTTACATCCCGCCCGTCAGCATAACAAGGCTCCCTGTTCTCCAGGGACTCTCTTGCCTTTCTGGTTTTTACACATTTTGTGGATGTCCCTTTTGACCGGTGGGAAGTGATACTTCTTTGTAGTGCAGATTTGCATTGCCCGCTTGCTTGCTTGGCCAAAAAGGGCGTATGCGTTTTCTCCTGAATATATTCAGGAGAAAACGCATACGCCCTTTTTGGCCAAGTGCATCATTGTCAAAGCTGTGCCCCTCTTCCTGTGCTTTAAAGGCGATTCCAACGCACCTCTTGAAATCTGTTTCCTGCTATTCTGCCTCGCTTTCAAGTCCGCCTCGTTGCCTTCCCTCAACAGATTTTTGGACGATAGTTGTCCTTTATTACTCGGCCAGTTTGTGAATTGCTGTGCCCCTGAGCTCCATTTTTCAACTCGTTTTTGGTGAGCTGACCGCAAATCCTAAATTTTGGTTTAGGACCTATACTGGTTCCCAGTGGGTGGCTGAGACTTTGGTTAATTCTTCTTCTTGCCGGGAAATTACAGTGATATATGCCCGTCCAAATGCCTAACAGCTACTCTCTCATTGGTTCTCCCTCTTCCCTTTCATCCTCTGCCAAATTGGCAACCTGTGCGAACCAGGAGGTTAAAGGGGCGGTCTCTCCAAGTTGGGAGGTTCATAGTAAAGCAGATAGAAAGTCAAACTGGAGCAACAGGAGAGGGAGTATTCGTTGAGTTTTAGAAACCTTTCGTATTCACAGTGTGTCCGTTCTCTAGGTTTCCCGTACTTGTTATAGCTGTAATAATATTCCGTTCAACCTGGATAGTTGGGACCCATGGAATGGGTGCCAGGCATTTGTGCTTTAAAGGGTCTGCATTTGCTCACCCAATCTCACCAATCGTCTCAGTCCCAAGTGTCCCTCCTTATGCCACATCCAGCTGTCATTGTAGATAGGGTCATTCCAGGTTTCATCAGAGACCCTGAAGGAATTTTAAAGAATTTCCCAGTTTTTTTGTTTTGTTTTTGAAATTCCTTTTTATAGTGGGTGTGAGCTGATTCTCGCTGCTATGTTTCTGTGAGTCTAGACACACTTGATTCCCTTACGGAGACATATCAATACATAGGTTTTAAGATTCTTACTAGTCAGATATGTTTCTCTGCAGGAAATATGGGGTTTTGAGTCCCTTTCACTGAGGAACGTGTAGGTCTTGTCTATTCCATAGTTGGTTTTTGGAACGGTACCTGTGCTTATATCAAACTCTGGTTTTATGCATCACCCCACCTCTCCTTCCCCCTTAAGCAGGCATAAGAGTGTTTTCTACATGTGAGACACTGTTCTCTTTCCTAACTCAGTACAAGTGTAGCCATGTTTACAGAATCTTCATAAGTGATATCTTATGATAAGTTTCTTTTTTTGTGTGACTTATTTCACTTAGAATAATCGTACCTGAATCCACCCATTTTGCTGCTACTGGTCTTATGACATTGATTTGATGGCTGAGGGATATTCCATCGTACGTAAGTACCACAATTTTTTGAACCATTTTTATATTTCCTGGGATATTTAAGGTTTACCCAAGTTGAGGTCCTTGTAAGCAGTGCAGCCCTAAATTTTGGGGTGGCTCTGTCTTATTGATTTTCAGTTTTCCCAAGGTAAATTCCCTAGACTGGAAGTGCCCTTGGCTCTGTAGCTCTGTTTTTTACTTGTTTTAGGGAACACAATGCACTCCTCCAGAGAGGCAGTTGGCAATTTACATCCCACCCATCAGCATAACAAGGCTCCCTGTTCTCCAGGGCCTGTCTTGCCTTTCTGGTTTTTACACAATTTTGTGGATGTCCCTTTTGACCGGTGGGAAGTGATACTTCTTTGTAGTGCAGATTTGCATTGCCCGCTTGCTTGCTTGGCCAAAAAGGGCGTATGCTTTTTCTCCTGAATATATTCAGGAGAAAATGCATACGCCCTTTTTGGCCAAGTGCATCATTGTCGAAGTTGTGCCCCTCTTCCTGTGCTTTAAAGGCGATTCCAACGTACCTCTTGAAATCTGTTTCCTGCTATTCTGCCTCGCTTTCAAGTCCGCCTCGTTGCCTTCCCTCAACAGATTTTTGGACGATAGTTGTCCTTTATTACTCGGCCAGTTTGTGAATTGCTGTGTCCCTGAACTCCATTTTTCAACACGTTTTTGGTGAGCTGACCGCAAGTCCAAAATTTTGGTTCAGGACCTATACTGGTTCCCGGTGGGTGGCTGAGACTTTGGTTAATTCTTCTTCCTGCTGGGAAATTACAGTGATATGTGCCCATCCAAATGCCTAACAGCTACTCTCACATTGGTTCTCCCTCTTCCCTTTCATCCTCTGCCAAATTGGCAACCTGTGCGAACCAGGAGGTTAAAGGGGCTGTCTCTCCAAGTTGGGAGGTTGATAGTAAAGCAGATGGAAAGTCAAACCGGAGCACCAGGAGAGGGACTATTCGTTGAGTTTTAGAAACCTTTCATATTCACAGTGTGTCCGTTCTCTAGGTTTCCCGTACATGTTATAACTGTAGTAATATTCTCTTCATCCTGGAGATTTGGGACCCATGGAATGGGTGCCAGGCATTCGTGCTTTAAAGGGTCTGCATTTGCTCACCCAATCTCACCAATCCTCTCAGTCCCAAGTGTCCAGCCTTATGCCACATCCAGCTGTCGTTGTAGATAGGGTCATTCCAGGTTTCATCAGAGACCCTGAAGGAATTGTAAAGAGTTTCCCAGTTTTTTCGTTTTTTTTTTTGAAATTCCTTTTTAGAGTGGGTTTGAGCTGATTCTCGCTGCCATGTTTATGCCAGTCTAGACACACTTGATTCCCTTACGGAGACATATCAATACATAGGTTTTAAGATTCTTACTAGTCAGATATATTCCTCTGCGGGAAATATGGGGTTTTGAGTCCCTTTCACTGAGGAAGGTGTAGGTCTTGTCTATTCCATAGTTGGTTTTTGGAACGGTACCTGTGCTTATATCAAACTCTGGTTTTATGCATCACTCCACCTCTCCTTCCCCCTTAAGCAGGCATAAGAGTGTTTTCTAAATGTGAGACACTGTTCTCTTTCCTAACTCAGTTCAAGTGTAGCCATGTTTACAGAATCTTCATAAGTGATATCTTATGATAAGTTTCTTTTTCTGTGTGACTTATTTCACTTAGAATCATCGTACCTGAATCCACCCATTTTGCTGCTACTGGTCTTATGACATTGATTTCATGGCTGAGGGATATTCCATCGTACGTAAGTACCACAATTTTTTGAACCATTTTTATATTTCCTGGGATATTTAAGGTGTACCCAAGTTGAGGTCCTTGTAAGCAGTGCAGCCCTAAATTTCGGGGTGGCTCTGTCTTATTCATTTTCAGTTTTCCCAAGGTATACTCCCTAGATTGGAAGTGCCCTTGGCTCTGTATCTCTGTTGTTTACTTGTTTTAAGGAACACAATGCACTCCTCCAGAGAGGCAGTTGGCAATTTACATCCTTCCCATCAGCATAACAAGGCTCCCTGTTCTCCAGGGCCTGTCTTGCCTTTCTGGTTTTTAAACATTTTGTGGATGTCCCTTTGACCGGTGGGAAGTGATACTTCTTTGTAGTGCAGATTTGCATTGACCGCTTGCTTGCTTGGCCAAAAAGGGCGTATGCGTTATCTCCTGAATATATTCAGGAGAAAACGCATACGCCCTTTTTGGCCAAGTGCATCATTGTCGAAGTTGTGCCCCTCATCCTGTGCTTTAAAGACGATTCCAACGTACCTCTTGAAATCTGTTTCCTGCTATTCTGCCTCGCTTTCAAGTCCGCCTCGCTGCCTTCCCTCAACAGATTTTTGGACGAGAGTTTTCCTTTACTACTCGGCCACTTTGTGGTTTGCTGTGCCCCTGAGCTCCATTTTTCAACTCGTTTTTGGTGAGCTGACCGCAAGTCCAAAATTTTGGTTCAGGACCTATGCTGGTTCCCGGTTGGTGGCTGAGACTTTGCTTAATTCTTCTTACTGCCGGGAAATTACAGTGATATGTGCGCGTCCAAATGCCTAACAGCTAGTCTCTCATTGGTTCTCCCTCTTCCCTTTCATCCTCTGCCAAATTGGCAACCTATGCGAACCAGGAGTTTAAAGGGGCTGTCTCTCCAAGTTGGGAGGTTGATAGTAAAGCAGATGGAAAGTCAAACCGGAGCACCAGGAGAGGGACTATTTGTTGAGTTTTAGAAACCTTTCATATTCACAGTGTGTCCGTTCTCTAGGTTTCCCGTACATGTTATAACTGTAGTAATATTCCCATCAACCTGGAGAGTTGGGACCCATGGAATGGGTGCCAGGCATTTGTGCTTTAAAGGGTCTGCATTTGCTCACCCAATCTCACCAATCCTCTCAGTCCCAAGTGTCCAGCCTTATGCCACATCCAGCTGTCGTGGTAGATAGGGTCATTCCAGGTTTCATCAGAGACCCTGAAGGAATTGTAAAAAATTTCCCAGTTTTTTTGTTTTGTTTTTGAAATTCCTTTTTATAGTGGGTTTGAGCTGATTCTCGCTGCCATGTTTATGCCAGTCTAGACACACTTGATTCCCTTATGGAGACATATCAATACATAGGTTTTAAGATTCTTACTAGTCAGATATATTCCTCTGCGGGAAATATGGGGTTTTGAGTCCCTTTCACTGAGGAAGGTGTAGGTCTTGTCTATTCCATAGTTGGTTTTTGGAACGGTACCTGTGCTTATATCAAACTCTGGTTTTATGCATCACCCCACCTCTCCTTCCTCCTTAATCAGGCATAAGAGTGTTTTCTAAATATGAGACACTGTTCTCTTTCCTAACTCAGTTCAAGTGTAGCCATGTTTACAGGATCTTCATAAGTGATATCTTATGATAAGTTTCTTTTTCTGTGTGACTCATTTCACTTAGAATCATCGTACCTGAATCCACCCATTTTGCTGCTACTGGTCTTATGACATTGATTTCATGGCTGAGGGATATTCCATCGTACGTAAGTCCCACAATTTTTTGAACCATTTTTATATTTCCTGGGATATTTAAGGTGTACCCAAGTTGAGGTCCTTGTAAGCAGTGCAGCCCTAAATTTTGGGGTGGCTCTCTCTTATTGATTTTCAGTTTTCCCAAGGTATATTCCCTAGACTGGAAGTGCTCTTGGCTCTGTAGCTCTGTTGTTTACTTGATTTAGGAAACACAATGCACTCCTCCAGAGATGCAGTTGGCAATTTACATCCCGCCCATCAGCATAACAATGCTCCCTGTTCTCCAGGGCCTGTCTTGCCTTTCTGGTTTTTACACATTTTGTGGATGTCCCTTTCGACCCGTGGGAAGTGATACTTCTTTGTAGTGCAGATTTGCATTGCCCGCTTGCTTGCTTGGCCAAAAAGGGCGTATGCGTTTTCTCCTGAATATATTCAGGAGAAAACGCATACGCCCTTTTTGGCCAAGTGCATCATTGTGGAAGTTGTGCCCCTCTTCCTGTGCTTAAAGGCGATTCCAACGTACCTCTTGAAATCTGTTTCCTGCTATTCTGCCTCGCTTTCAAGTCCGCCTCGTTGCCTTCCCTCAACAGATTTTTGGACGATAGTTGTCCTTTATTACTCGGCCAGTTTGTGAATTGCTGTGCCCCTGAGCTCCATTTTTCAACTCGTTTTTGGTGAGCTGACCGCAAGTCCAACATTTTGGTTCAGGACCTATGCTGGTTCCCGGTGGGGGGCTGAGACTTTGGTTAATTCTTCTTCCTGCCGGGAAGTTAGAGTGATATGTGCCCGTCCAAATGCCTAACAGCTACTCTCTCATTGGTTCTCCCTCTTCCCTTTCATCCTCTGCCAAATTGGCAACCTGTGCGAACCAGGAGGTTAAAGGGGCTGTCTCTCCAAGTTGGGAGGTTGATAGTAAAGCAGATGGAAAGTCAAACCAGAGCACCAGGAGAGGGACTATTCGTTGAGTTTTAGAAACCTTTCGTATTCACAGTGTGTCCGTTCTCTTGGTTTCCCGTACATGTTATAGCTGTAGTAATATTCCCTTCAACCTGGAGAGTTGGGACCCAGGGAATGGGTGCCAGGCATTTGTGCTTTAAAGGGTCTGCAATTGCTCACCCAAACTCACCAATCGTCTCAGTCCCAAGTGTCCCACCTTAGGCCACATCCAGCTGTCATTGTAGATAGGGTCATTCCAGGTTTCATCAGAGACCCTGAAGGAATTGTAAAGATTTTCCCAGTTTTTTTGTTTTGTTTTTGAAATTCCTTTTTATAGTGGGTTTGAGCTGATTCTCGCTGCCATGTTTATGCCAGTCTAGACACACTTGATTCCCTTACGGTGACATATCAATACATAGGTTTTAAGATTCTTACTAGTCAGATATATTCCTCTGTGGGAAATATGGGGTTTTGAGTCCCTTTCACTGAGGAAGGTGTAGGTCTTGTCTATTCCATAGTTGGTTTTTGGAACGGTACCTGTGCTTATATCAAACTCTGGTTTTATGCATCACCCCACCTCTCCTTCCCCCTTAAACAGGCATAAGAGTGTTTTCTAAATGTGAGACACTGTTCTCTTTCCTAACTCAGTTCAAGTGTAGCCATGTTTACAGGATCTTCATAAGTGATATCTTATGATAAGTTTCTTTTTCTCTGTGACTCATTTCACTTAGAATCATCGTACCTGAATCCACCCATTTTGCTGCTACTGGTCTTATGACATTGATTTCATGGCTGAGGGATATTCCATCGTACGTAAGTACCACAATTTTTTGAACCATTTGAATATTTCCTGGGATATTTAAGGTGTACCCAAGTTGAGGTCCTTGTAAGCAGTACAGCCCTAAATTTTGGGATGGCTCTGTCTTATTGATTTTCAGTTCTCCCAAGGTATATTCCCTAGACTGGAAGTGCCCGTGGCTCTGTAGCTCTGTTCTTTACTTGTTTTAGGGAACACAATGTACTCCTCCAGAGAGGAAGTTGGCAATTTACATCCCGCCCATCAGCATAACAAGGCTCCCTGTTCTCCAGGGCCTGTCTTGCCTTTCTGGTTTTTACACATTTTGTGGATGTCCCTTTTGACCGGTGGGAAGTGATACTTCTTTGTAGTGCAGATTTGCATTGCCCGCTTGCTTGCTTGGCCAAAAAGGGCGTATGCGTTTTCTCGTGAATATATTCAGGAGAAAACGCATATGCCCTTTTTGGCCAAGTGCATCATGTCGAAGTTGTGCCCCTCTTCCTGTGCTTTAAACGCGATTCCAACATACCTATTGAAATCTGTTTCCTGCTATTCTGCCTCACATTCAAGTCTGCCTCATTGCCTTCCCTCAACAGATTTTTGGACGATAGTTGTCCTTTATTACTCGGCCAGTTTGTGAATTGCTGTGCCCCTGAGCTCCATTTTTCAACTCGTTTTGGGTGAGCTGACCTCAAGTCCAACATTTTGCTTCAGGACCTATGCTGGCTCCCGATAGGGGGCTGAGACTTTGGTTAATTCTTCTTCCTGCCGGGAAGTTAGAGTGATAGGTGCCCGTCCAAATGCCTAACAGCTACTCTCTCATTGGTTCTCCCTCTTCCCTTTCATCCTCTGCCAAATTGGAAACCTGTGCGAACCTGGAGGTTAAAGGGGCTGTCTCTCCAACTTGGGAGATTGATAGTAAAGCAGATTGAAAGTCAAACCGGAGCACCAGGAGAGGGATTATTCGTTGAGTTTTAGAAACCTTTTGTATTCACAGTGTGTCCGTTCTCTAGGTTTCCCGTACATGTTATAGCTGTAGTAATATTCCCTTCAACCTGGAGAGTTGGGACCCATGGAATGGGTGCCAGGCAATTGTGATTTAAAGGGTCTGCATTTGCTCACCCAATCTCACTAATCGTCTCAGTCCCAAGTGTCCCTCCTTATGCCACATCCAGCTGTCATTGTAGATAGGGTCATTCCAGGTTTCATCAGAGACCCTGAAGGAATTGTAAAGAATTTCCCAATTTTTTTTGTTTTGTTTTTGATATTCCTTTTTATAGTCGGTTTGAGCTGATTCTCGCTGCCATGTTTATGCCAGTCTAGACACAGTTGATTCCCTTACGGAGACATATCAATACATAGGTTTTAAGATTCTTACTAGTCAGATATATTCCTCTGCGGGAAATATGGGGTTTTGATTCCATTTCATTGAGGAAGGTGTAGGTCTTGTCTATTCCATAGTTGGTTTTTGGAACGGTACCTGTGCTTATATCAAACTCTGGTTTTATGCATCACCCCACCTCTCCTTCCCCCTTAAGCAGGCATAAGAGTGTTTTTTAAATGTGAGACACTGTTCTCTTTCCTAACACAGTTCAAGTGTAGCCATGTTTACAGGATCTTCATAAGTGATATCTTATGATAAGTTTCTTTTTCTGTGTGACTTATTTCACTTACAATCCTCGTACCTGAATCCACCCATTTTGCTGCTACTGGTCTTATGACATTGATTTCATGGCTGAGGGATATTCCATCGTACGTAAGTACCACAATTTTTTGCACCATTTTTATATTTTCTGTGATATTTAAGTTGTACCCAAGTTGAGGTCCTTGTAAGCAGTGCAGCCCTAAATTTTGGGGTGGCTCTGTCTTATTGATTTTCAGTTTTCCCAAGGTATATTCCCTAGACTGGAAGTGCCCTTGGCTCTGTAGCTCTGTTGTTTACTTGTTTTAGGGAACACAATGTACTCCTCCAGAGAGGCAGTTGGCAATTTACATCCCTCCCATCAGCATAACAAGGCTCCCTGTTCTCCAGGGCCTGTCTTGCCTTTCTGCTTTTTACACATTTTGTGGATGTCCCTTTTGACCGGTGGGAAGTGATACTTCTTTGTAGTGCAGATTTGCATTGCCCGCTTACTTGCTTGGGCAAAAAGGGCGTATGCGTTTTCTCCTGAATATATTCAGGAGAAAACGCATACGCCCTTTTTGGGCAGTGCATCATTGTCGAAGTTGTGCGCCTCTTCCTGTGCTTTAAAGGCGATTCCAACGTACCTCTTGAAATCTGTTTCCTGCTATTCTGCCTCGCTTTCAAGTCCGCCTCGTTGCCTTCCCTCAACAGATTTTTGGACGATAGTTGTCCTTTATTACTCGGCCAGTTTGTGAATTGCTGTGCCCCTGAGCTCCATTTTTCAACTCGTTTTTGGTGAGCTGACCGCAAGTCCAACATTTTGGTTCAGGACCTATGCTGGTTCCCGGAGGGAGGCTGAGACTTTGGTTAATTCTTCTTCCTGCCAGGAAGTTAGAGTGATATGTGCCCGTCCAAATGCCTAACAGCTACTCTCTCATTGGTTCTCCCTCTTCCCTTTCATCCTCTGCCAAATTGGAAACTGTGCGAACCAGGAGGTTAAAGAGGCTGTCTCTCCAAGTAGGGAGGTTGATAGTAAAGCAGATGGAAAGTCAAACTGGAGCACCAGGAGAGGGACTATTCGTTGAGTTTTAGAAACCTTTCGTATTCACAGTGTGTCCGTTCTCTAGGTTTCCCGTACATGTTATAGCTGTAGTAATATTCCCTTCAACCTGGAGAGTTGGGACCCATGGAATGGGTGCCAGGCATTTGTGCTTTAAAGGGTCTGCATTTGCTCACCCAATCTCACCAATCGTCTCAGTCCCAAGTGTCCCTCCTTATGCCACATCCAGCTGTCATTGCAGATAGGGTCATTCCAGGTTTCATCAGAGACCCTGAAGGAATTGTAAAGAATTTCCAGTTTTTTTGTTTTGTTTTTGAAATTCCTTTTTATAGTGGGTTTGAGCTGATTCTCGCTGCCATGTTTATGCCAGTCTAGACACACTTGATTCCCTTACGGAGACATATCAATACATAGGTTTTAAGATTCTTACTAGTCAGATATTTTCCTCTGCGGGAAATATGGGGTTTTGAGTCCCTTTCACTGAGGAAGGTGTAGGTCTTGTCTATTCCATAGTTGGTTTTTGGAACGGTACCTGTGCTTATATCACACTCTGGTTTTATGCATCACCCCACCTCTCCTTCCCCCTTAAGCAGGCATAAGAGTGTTTTCTAAATGTGAGACACTGTTTTCTTTCCTAACTCAGTTCAAGTGTAGCCATGTTTACAGGATCTTCATAAGTGATATCTTATGATAAGTTTCTTTTTCTGTGTGACTCATTTCACTTAGAATCATCGTAGCTGAATCCACCCATTTTGCTGCTACTGGTCTTATGACATTGATTTCATGGCTGAGGGATATTCCATCGTACGTAAGTACCACAATTTTTTGAACCATTTTTATATTTCCTGGGATATTTAATGTGTACCCAAGTTGAGGTCCTTGTAAGCAGTGCAGCCCTAAATTTTGGGGTGGCTCCGTCTTATTGATTTTCAGTTTTCCCAAGGTATATTCCCTAGACTGGAAGTGCCCTTGGCTCTGTAGCTCTGTTGTTTACTTGTTTTAAGGAACCCAGTGCACTCCTCCAGAGAGGCAGTTGGCAATTTACATCCCGCCCATCAGCATAACAAGGCTCCCTGTTATCCAGGGCCTGTCTTGCCTTTCTGGTTTTTACACATTTTGTGGATGTCCCTTTTGACCGGTGGGAAGTGATACTTCTTTGTAGTGCAGATTTGCATTGCCCGCTTGCTTGCTTGGCCAAAAAGGGCGTATGCGTTTTCTCCTGAATATATTCAGGAGAAAAGGCATACGCCCTTTTTGGCCAAGTGCATCATTGTCGAAGTTGTGCCCCTCTTCCTGTGCTTTAAAGGCGATTCCAACGTACCTCTTGAAATCTGTTTCCTGCTATTCTGCCTCGCTTTCACGTCCGCCTCGTTGCCTTCCCTCAACAGATTTTTGGACGATAGTTGTCCTTTATTACTCGGCCAGTTTGTGAATTGCTGTGCCCCTGAGCTCCATTTTTCAACTCTTTTTTTGTGAGCTTACCGCAAGTCCAAAATTTTGGTTCAGGACATATGCTGTTTCCCATTGGGGGGCTGAGACTTTGGTTAATTCTTCTTCCTGCCGGGAAATTACAGTGATATGTGCCCGTCCAAATACCTAACAGCTACCCTCTCATTGGTTCTCCCTCTTCCCTTTCATCCTCTGCCAAATTGGCAACCTGTGCGAACCAGGAGGTTAAAGGGGCTGTCTCTCCAAGTTCGGAGGTTGATAGTAAAGCAGATGGAAAGTCAAACCGGAGCACCAGGAGAGGGACTATTCGTTGAGTTTTAGAAACCTTTCGTATTCACAGTGTGTCCGTTCTCTAGGTTTCCCGTACATGTTATAGCTGTAGTAATATTCCCTTCAACCTGGAGAGTTGCGACCCATGGAATGGGTGCCAGGCATTTGTGCTTTAAAGGGTCTGCATTTGCTCACCCAATCTCACCAATCCTCTCAGTCCCAAGTGTCCCTCCTTATGCCACATCCAGCTGTCATTGTAGATAGGGTCATTCCAGGTTTCATCAGAGACCCTGAAGGAATTGTAAAGAATTTCCCAGTTTTTTTGTTTTGTTTTTGATATTCCTTTTTATAGTGGGTTTGAGCTGATTCCCGCTGCCATGTTTATGCCAGTCTAGACACACTTGATTCCCTTACAGAGACATATCAATACATAGGTTTTAAGATTCTTAGTAGTCAGATATATTCCTCTGCGGGAAATGTGGGGTTTTGAGTCCCTTTCACTGAGGAAGGTGTAGGTCTTGTCTATTCCATAGTTGGATTTTGGAACGGTACCTGTGCTTATATCAAACTCTGGTTTTATGCATCACCCCACCTCTGCTTCCCCCTTAAGCAGGCATAAGAGTGTTTTCTAAATGTGAGACACTGTTCTCTTTCCTAACACAGTTCAACTGTAGCCATGTTTACAGGATCTTCATAAGTGATATCTTATGATAAGTTTCTTTTTCTGTGTGACTTATTTCACTTAGAATCCTCGTACCTGAATCCACCCATTTTGCTGCTACTGGTCTTATGACTTTTATTTCATGGTTGAGGGATATTCCATCGTACGTAAGTACCACAATATTTTGAACCATTTTTATATTTCCTGGGATATTTAATGTGTACCCAAGTTGAGGTTCTTGTAAGCAGTGCAGCCCTAAATTTTGAGGTGGCTCTTTCTTATTGATTTTCAGTTTTCCCAAGGTATATTCCCTAGACTGGAAGTGCCCTTGGCTCTGTAGCTCTGTTCTTTACTTGTTTTAGGCCACACAATGCATTCCTCCAGAGAAGCAGTTGACAGTTTTTATCTCGCCCAACACCATAACAAGGCTCCCTGTTCTCCAGGGCCTGTCTTGCGTTTCTGGATTTTACACATTTTGTTGCTGTCCCTTTTGACCAGTGGGAAGTGATACTTCTTTGTAGTGCAGATTTACATTGCCCGCTTACTTGCTTGGCCAAGAAGGGCGTATGCGTTTTCTCCTGAATATATTCAGGAGAAAACGCATACGCCCTTTTTGGCCAAGTGCATTATTGTCAAAGTTTTGCCCCTGTTCCTGTGCTTTAAATGCGATTCCAACGTACCTCTTGAAATCTGTTTCCTGCTATTCTGCCTGCCTTTCAAATCCGCCTCGTTTCCTTCCCTCAACAGATTTTTGGACGATAGTTGTCCTTTATTACTCTGCCAGTTTTTAAATTGCTGTGCCCCTGAGCTGCATTTTTCAACTCGTTTTTTGTGAGCTGAACGCAAGTCCAAAATTTTGGTTCAGTACCTATACTGGTTCCCGGTGGGTGGCTGAGACTTTTGTTAATTCTTCTTCCTGCCGGGAAATTAGGGTGACATGTGCCCGTCCAAATCCCTAACAGCTACTCTCTCATTGGTTCTTCCTCTTCCCTTTCATCCTCTGCCAAATTGGCAACCTGTTCGAACCAGCATGTTAAAGTGGCTGTCTCTTCAAGTTGGAAGACTGACAATAAAGCAGTTGTAAAGTGAAACCGGAGCACCAGGAGAGGGACTATTCTTTGAGGTTTAGAAACCTTTCGTATTCACAGTGTGTCCGTTCTCTAGGATTTCCGTACATGTTTTAGCTGTAGTAATAGTTCCTTCAACCTGGAGAGTTGAGACCCATGGAATGGGTGCCACATATTATTGTTTTAAAGGGTCTGCATTTGCTCACCCTCTCTCACCAACCCTCTCAGTCCCAAGTGTCCAGCCTTATGCCACATCCCGGTGTCGTTGTAGATATGGTCATTCCAGGTTTCATCAGAGACCCTGAAGGAATTGTAAAGAATTTCTCTGTTTTTTGTTTTGTTTTTGAATTTCCTTTTCTAGTGGGTTTGAGCTGATTCTCGCTGCCATGTTTATGACAGTCTAGACACACTTGATTCCCTTACGGAGACATATCAATACATAGGTTTTAAGATTCTTACTAGTAAGATATATTCTTTTGCGGGAAATATGGGGTTTTGAGTCCCGTTCACAGAGGAAGTAGTAGGTCTTGTCTATTCTGTATTTGGATTATGGAACCGTACCTGTGCTAATATCAAACTCTGGGTTTATTCATCACCCCACCTCTGCTTTCCCCTTAAGCATGCATAAGAGTGTTTTCTAAATATGAGACTCTGTTCCTTTTCCTAATTCATTCCATGTGTAGCCATGTTTATATACCCTTCATAAGTGATATCTTATGATAAGTTTATTTTTCTGTGTGACTTATTTCAGTTAGAATCATCGTACATGAATCCCGTCATTATGCTGCTACTGGCCTTATGACATTGACTTCATGGCTGAGGGATATTCCATCATACGTATGTACCACAATTTCTTTACCATTTTTGTCTTTCCTGGTATTTATAAGGTGTCCCGAAGTCGAGGTTCTTGTAAGCAGTGCTGCCATAAATTTTGGGGTGGCTGTGTCTTATTGATTTTCAATTTTCCCAAGGTATATTCCCGTGACTGGACGTGCCTTAGGTTGTGAAGCACTGTTGTTTACTTCTTTTTGGGAACACAATGCACTCCTCCAGAGTGGCTGTTGGCAATTTACATCCCACCCATCCGTATAACAAGGCTCACTGTTCTCCAGATCCTGTCTTGCCTTTCTTGTTTTTACACATTTTACGGATATCCCTTTTGACCAGTTGGAAGTGATACTTCTTTGTAGTGCAGATTTGCATTGTGCGGTTGCTTGGTTGGCCAAAATTGGCGTATGCGTTTTCTCCTGAATATATTCAGGAGAAAACGCATGTGCCCTTTATGGACAATTCCATAATTGTCGAAGTTGTGATGCTTTTCCTGTGTTTAAAGGCGATCCCAATGTACTTCTGGAAATCTGTTTCGTGCCCTTCTGCCTCATTTTCAAGTCCGCCTCATGGCTTTCTCTCAACAGATTTTTGGAAGAGAGTAGTCCTTTATAACTCTGCAAGTTAGTGAATTGCTGTGCCCCTGAGCTCCATTTTTCAACTCGCGTTTTTTTGAGCTGACTGCCAATCCACAATTTTGCTTCAGGACCTATACTGGTTCCATTGGGGGGGCTGGCTCAGAGTTTGTTAATTCTTCTTCGTGATGGGAATTTAGAGTGACATGTGGCCATCCAAATGTCTACAGCTACTCTCTAATTGTTTCTCCCTCTTCCCTTATATCCTCTACACCATGTGCCAACTGTGCGAACCAGGAGGTTATAGGTGCTGACTCTCCAATTTGGGAGATTGATACTAAAGCAGTTGGAATGTCAAACTGGTGCACAAGGAGATAAAAAAATTAGTAGAGTTTTAGAAACCTTTCACCATCAGATGGTGTCCATTCTCTAGGTTTCCCATACATGTTATAACTGTAGTGATATTCCCTTCTACCTGGAGAGTTGGGACCCATGGAATGGGTGCCAGGTATTATTGCTTTAAACGGTCTGCATTTTCTCACCCAATCTCACCAATCCTCTCAGTCCCAAGTGACCAGCCTTATGCCACATCCAGCTGTCGTTGTAGATAGGGTCATTCTAAGTTTCATCAGAACCCCTGAAGGTATTGTGTAAGAATTTCACTGTTTATTTGTTTTGTTTTGAAATTCATTTTTATAGTGTGTTTGAGCTGATTCTCTCTGCCGTGTTTATGTCATTCTAGACATACTTAGTTACCTTATGGAGACATATCAATACATAGGTTTTAAGATTCTTACTAGTCAGATATACTACTCTGCGGGGAATAGGGGTGTTGAGCCCCGTTCAGTGAGGAAAGAGTAGGTCTTGTCTATTTTGTATTTGGATTATGCAACCGTACCTGTGCTAATATCAAACTCTGGTTTTATGCATCACCCCACCTCTCCTTTCCTCTTGAGCAGGCATAAGAGTGTTTTCTAAATGTGAGACTCTTCTCTTTCCTAATTCAGTTCATGTGTAGACATGTTTACAAGACCTTCATAAGTGATATCTTATGATAAGTTTCTTTTTCTGTGTGACTTATTTCAGTTAGAATCATCGTACATGAATCCACTCATTATGCTGCTACTTGCCTTATCACATTGATTTCATGGCTGAGGGATATTCCATCGTACGTATGTACCACGATTTCTTTACCATTTTTGTCTTTACTGGGATATTTAAGGTGTCCCGAAGTCGAGGTTCTTGTAAGCAGTGCTGCCCTATATTTTGGGTTGGCTGTGTCTTATTGATTTTCAATTTCCCCAAGGTATATTCCCATGACTGGTAGTGCCTTTGGTTGTGAAGCTCTGTTGTTTAATTATTTTAGGGAACACAATGCACTCCTCCAGAGTGGCTGTTGGCAATCTGCATCCCACCCATCAGCATAACAAGGCTCCCTGTTCTCTAGAGCCCCTCTTGCCTTTCTGGTTTTTACACATTTTACAGATATCCCTTTTGACTGGTGGGAAGTGATACTTCTTTGTAGTGCAGATTTGCATTGTGCGGTTGCTTGGTTGGCTAAAATGGGTGTATGCGTTTTCTCCTGAATATATTCAGGAGAAAACGCATGTGCCCTTTATGGACAATTCCCTAATTGTCGAAGTTGTGATGCTTTTCCTGTGTTTAAAGGCGATTCCAATGTACTTCTGGAAATCTGTTTCGTGCAAATCTCCCTCATTTTCAAGTCCGCCTCATGGCTTTTCCTCAACAGATTTTTCGAAGAGAGTAGTCCTGTATAACTCTGCAAGTTAGTGAATTGCTGTGCCAATGAGCTCCATTTTTCAACTTGTGTTTTTGTGAGCTGACCTTAAACCCACAATTTTGCTTCAGGGCCTATACTAGTTATGGGGGTGGGGCAGGCTGAGAGTTTGGTTAATTCTTCTTCATGACGGGAAATTAGAGTGACATGTGGCCGTCCAAATGCCTACAGCTACTCTCTCATTGGTTCTCCCTCTTCCCTTATATCCTCTGCACAATGTGCCAACTGTGCGAACCAGGAGGTTATAGGGGCTGACTCTCCAAGTTGGGAGATTGATATTAAAGCAGTTGGAATGTCAAGCTGCAGCACATGGAGAGAAAAAAATTAGTAGAGTTTTAGAAACCTTTCACCATCAGAGGGTGTCCATTCTCTAGGTTTCCCATACATGTTATAACTGTAGTGATATTCCCTTCTACCTGGAGAGTTGGGAACCATGGAATCAGTGGCAGGCATTATTGCTTTAAAGCATCTGCATTTTCTCACCCAATCTCACCAATCCTCTCAGTCCCAGGTGAACAGCCTTATGCCACATCCAGCTGTTGTTATAGATAGGGTCATTCCAAGTTTCATCAGAACCCCTGAAGGTGTTGTGTAAGAATTTCACTGTTTCTTTGTTTTGTTTTGAAATTCCTTTTTATAGTGGGTTTGAGCTGATTCTCACTGCCGTGTTTATGTCATTCTAGACACACTTGGTTCCCTTATGGAGACATATCAATACATAGGTTTTAAGATCCTTACTAGTCAGATATATTTCTCTGTGGGGAATAGGGGTGTTGAGTCCCATTCACTGAGGAAGGAGTCGGGCTTGTCTCTTCTGTATTTGCATTATGGAACGGTACCTGTGTTAATATCAAACTCTGGTTTTGTGTGTCTCCCCACCTCTCCTTCCCCCTTAAGCAAGCATAAGAGTGTTTTCTAAATCTGAGACTCTGTTCTCTTTCCTAATTCAGTTCATATGTAGCCAGGTTTACAGTCCCTTCATAAGTAATATCTTATATCAGAATGCACCATGGCCCTTGTCATAATAATGCTCCATGACCCCTGTCATCACAATGCTCCATTCCCTGGTTATCACAATGCTCCATGTCCCTTGTCATAACAATTCTCCATGTACTTGTCATCACAATGCTACATGACACTTCTCTTCACAAAGTTACATGCTCGTTTCATCACAATTCTCCATGCACTTGTCATTGCAATGTTCCATGACCCCTGTCATAGCAAGCTCCAAGTGTTTGTCATCACAATGCTTCACGACTTTATCATCTAAATTCTCAATGGCACTTTTCATCACAATGTTCCGTACCCTTGTCATCACAATGCTCCATGCCCTTGTCATCACAATGCTCCCTGACACCTATCATCACAATGCTTCATGCCCCTTGTCATTACAGTGCTCCATGATGCTCGTCATCACAATTACCCATGGTCTTCTCATCACAATGCTCCACGGTTTTGCCATCACAATGCTCCATGCCCTGGTCATCTCAAAGCTCAATGTCCCTTGTCCTCACAATTCTCCACGTCCTTGTCATCACAATGCTCCATGGCACTTCTCATCACAATGTTATATGCTCTTGTCATAAGAATACTACATGCACTTGTCATCGCAATGCTCCATGACCCCTGTCATAGGAAGCTCCATGCGCTTGTCATCACAATGTTTCAGGACATGGACATTAAAATTATCAATGGCCCTTGTCATCTCAATGCTCCATGCGCTTATCATCACAATGCTCCTTTACCTTTGTCACAACAATCCTCCATGACACTTGGCATCACAATGCTCCGTGCTATTGTCATCACAATGGAACATGACATATGTCATCACAATGCTCCCTGACACCTGTCTTCACAATACTCCATGACCTTGTCATCACAATGCTCCATGCCCTTGTCATCACAATGTGCCATGCCCACTGTCATCAAAATAATCCATGAAACTTGTCAGACCAAAGCTCCATGCCACCTTTCATCACAATGCTCCATGAACCCTGTCATCACAATGCACCATGCCCATCATCATAATGCTTCATGCTCTTGTCATCACAATGAAATCAAAATGCTCCATGACCTCTGTCATCACAATGCTCCAAACCCTTGTGATCACAATGTTCCATAACACTTGTCATCACAATACCCCATGACGCTACTCATCACAATTATCCATGGACTTCTCATCACAATGCCCCATGACATTTGTCATCACAATGCGCAATACACATTTCATCACAGTGCTCCCTGACTCTTGCCATCAGTATGCTACCTGAACCCTTTCATGACAAGGCTCCATGCCTTTTTCATCACAATGATCCATGCCATTTTCATCACAATGCTCCAAGACCCCTGTAATCACAATGCTCCATGCCCTTGTCATCACAAAGCTCCATGATGCATGTCATCAGAATGCTCCATGGCCTTCTCATCACAATGCTCCATGCCCTTGTCATCACAATGCTCCAAGACCCCTGTAATCACAATGGTCCATGCCCCTTTTCATCAGAATGCTCCATGAGACTTGTCATCACAAGGCTCCATGGTCTTCTCATCACAATGCTCCAGGACATTGTCATCAAAATGCCCCATTCCCTTATCATCACAATGCTCCATGACCCCTGTCATCACAATACTCCATGAACATTTTCAGCCCAATGCTCCATGACCTTCTCATCACAATGCTCCATGACCAATATCATCACAATGCTCCATGACCACAGTCATCACAACGCTCAATATCACCTGACAACACAATGATCCGGGACTCTTGTCATCACAATGTTCCATTCCCTAGTCATCACAATGCTCCATGACCCCTGTCATCACAATACTCCATGAACATTTTCAGCCCAATGCTCCATGACACTTGTCATCACAATGATGCATGCCCTTGTCATCCCAATGCTCCATGACCCCTGTAATCACAATGCTCCATGACGCTTGTCATCACAGTGCTCCATGACACCTGTCATTACAATGCTCCATGCCTTTGTCAGCAAAATGCTACATGACTTGTCATTACAATGTTCTATGCACTTGTCATCACAATACTCCATTACCATTGCCATCACAATCCTCCATGAACCTTGGGATCACATTGCTCCATGCCCTTGTCATCACAATGCTCCATGCTCCTTGAAATCAAAATGATCCATGACCTCTGTCATCACAATGCTCCAAACCCTTGTGATCACAATGTTCCATAACACTTGTCATCACAATGCTCCATGATGCCTGTCATCACAATACTCCATGCCCTTTTCATCACAATGCTCCATGACCTTTGTCATCACAATTCTCGATACACTTGTCATCACAATGCTCCCTGACACTTGTCATCAGAATGCTCCTTGAACCCTGTCACAAAAAGGCTCCATGCCTTTTTCATCAAAATGCACCATGCCGTTTTCATCACAATGCTCCATGCCATTGTCATCAAAATACTCCACAAGCTTGTCATCAGAATGCTCCATGTCCCTTGTCATCACAATTTTCCATGCACTTGTCAGCACAATGCTCCCTGACCCTTGTCATCACAATGCTCCAAGCCATTGTCATCACAATGCTCCATTACCTTTGTCATCAGAATCCTCCATGACCCTTGGCATCACAATGCTCCATGGCATTGTCATCACAATGGGCCATTACATATGTCATCACAATGCTCCCTGACACCTGTCTTCACAATAATGAATGACCTGGTCATCACAATGCTCCATGCCCTTGTCATCACAATGCGCCATTCCAACTGTCATCGCAATAAGCCATGAAACTTATTAGACCAATGCTCCATGCCCTTGTCATCACAATGCCCCATGCCCTTGTTATCACAATGCTCCATGACCCCTGTCATCACAATGCTCCGTGACTCCAGTCATCACAAGGCTTCATGACCTTTGTCATCACAATGGTCCATGCCCTTGTCATCAACAGTCTCTGTGACCTTTTTAACCACAATGCTTCATGAACTTTTCATCACAATGCTCTTTGACCCTTGTCATAACAATGCTCTATGCCTTTCTCAGCACAATGCTCCATGCCCTTGTCATTACAATCCTCCATGTCCCATGTATCACTGTGTTCCATGCCCTTGTCATCACAATGCTCCATGCTCACTCTCATCACAATAATCCATGAAACTTTTCAGACAAATGTTCCATGCCCTTGTCATCACAATGCTCCATTAACCCTGTCATAACAATGCTCCATGACCCCTGCCATCACAACGTTCCACGGCCTTGTCATCACATGGCTCCATGACCCTTGTCATCACAATGCTCCAAGACCCCTGTAATCACAGTGCTACATGCCCTTGTCATCACAAAGCTCCATGATGCATGTCATCACAATGCTCCATGCCCTTGCCATCACAATGCTCCATTACCCCTGTGATAACAATGCTCCATGACCCCTGCCATCAAGATGTTCAATGGCCTTGTCATCACAAGGCTCCATGACCCTTCTCATCACAATGCTCCAAGACCCCTGTAATCACAATGCTCCATGTCCCTTTTTATCTCAATGATCCATGAACCCTGTCATCACAATGCACCATGACCATCATCATAATGCTTCAGGCTATTGTCATCACAATGAAATCAAAATTCTCCATGACCTCTGTCATAACACTGCTCCAAACCCTTGTGATCACAATATTCCATAACACCTGTCATCACAATGCCCCATGATGCTCGTCATCACAATTATCTATGGTTTTCTCATCACACTGCTCCATGACCTTTGTCATCACAATGCTCAATACACTTGTCATCAAAATGCTCCCAGACACTTGTTCTCTGTATGCTCCTTGAACTCTGTCATGACAAGGCTCCATGCCTTTTTCATCACAATGATCCATGCCTTTTTCATCACAATGCTCCAAGACACCTGTAATTACAATGCTCCATGCCCTTGTCATCACAAAGCTCAATGACGCATGTCATCAGACTGCTCCTTGGCCTTCTCATCACAATGCTCCATGCCCTTGTCATCACAATTTTCCAAGACACTCTAATCACAATGCTCCATGCCCCTTTTCATCAGTATGCTCCATGAGACTTGTCTCACAAGGCTCCATGGTTTTCTCATCACAATGCTCCAGCACCTTGTCATCACAATGCTTCACGAACTTGTCATGAAAATTTTCAATGGCCCTTGTCATCATAATGCTCCAAGCCCTAGTCATCACAATGCTCCATTATATTTGTCATCACAATCCTCCATTACATTTGGCATCACAATGCTCCATGCCATTGTCATCGCAATGGACCATGACATATGTCATCACAATGCTCCCTGACACCTGTCTTCACAATACTCCATGACCTTCTCATCACAATGCCCCATGCCCTTGTCATCACAATGCCCCATGCCCACTGTCATCACAATAATCTATTAAACTTGTCAGACCAATGCTCCATGCCCCTGTCATCACAATGCTCCATGCCCTTGTCATCACAATGCTCCATGACCCCTGTCATCACAATGCTCTGTGACTCCAGTCATCACAATGCTTCATAACATTTGTCATCACAGTGTTCCATGCCCACATCATCACAAGGCTCTGTGACCTTTGTAACCACAATACTCCATGAACGTTTCATCACAATGCTCCGTGACCCTTGTCATCACAATGCTCCATGCCTTTGTCAGAACAATGCTCCATGACCCTTGTCATCACAATGTGCCACGTGATTTTCATCACAACGGTCCACAACCTTGTCATCGTAATGCTCCATAAACCTTGTAATCACAATGCTCCATGCACTTCTCATCAAAATGCTCTCTCAACAGAGATATCACAATGTTCCATCACTAGTCATCACAATACTCCCTCACCCCTGTAATCACAATGTTGCATGACCCCTGTCATCACAATGCTACATCCCCTTATCATCACAATGTTCCATGACCCCTGACATCACAATGTTCCATAACCCCTGTCATCAAAATGCTCCATGACCCTTTTCATCCCAAAGCTCCATGACCCCTGACATCACAATGTTCTATAACCCCTGTCATCAAAATGTTCCATTACACTTTTCATCAAATTGCTGCATGACCCTGTCATCAAAATGCTCCCTGCCCTTCTCATCACAGTGCACCACGCCCTTGACATCAAAATGCTCCATGACTTTTGTCATCACAAAGCTCCATAACCCTTGGAATCACAGTGTTCCATGAACCCTCTCATCACATTGTTCCATGCCCTTGTCATCACAAAGCTCCATGACGCTTGTCAAAACAATGTTCGATGCCCTTCTCATCACAATGCTCCATGCCCTTGTCATTACAATCCTCCATGACCCATGGATCACAGTGTTCCGTGACCTTGTCATCACAATGCTCCATGCCCACTCTCATCACAATAATCCATGAAAGTTTTCAGACCAATGCTCCAAGCCCTTCTCATCACAATGCTCCATTACCCCTGTCATAACAATGCTCCATGACCACTGCCATCACAATGTTCCACACCATTGTCATCACAAGGCTCCATGACCCTTGTCATCACAATGCTCCAAGACCCCTGTAATCACAATGCTCCATGCCCTTGTCATCACAAAGCTCAATGACGCATGTCATCAGAATGCTCCATGGCCTTCTCATCACAATGCTCCTTGCCCTTGTCATCACAATGCTCCAAGACCCCTGTAATCACAATGCTCCATGCCCCTTTTCATCTCAATGCTCCATGAACCCTGTCATCACAATGCACCATGCCCATCAACATAATGCTTCAGGCTATTGTCATCACAATGAAATCAAAATGCTCCATGACCTCTGTCATCACAAGGCTCCGAAACCTTGTGATCACAGTGTTCCATAAAACTTATCATCACAACACCCCATGACGCTCATCATCACAATTATCCATGGTCTTCTCATCACAATGCTCCATGAACTTTGTCATCACAATGCTCAATACACTTGTCATCACAATGCTCCGTGACACTTGTCGTCAGTATGCTCCTTGAACCCTGTCATGACAAGGCTCCATGCCTTTTTCATAACAATGATCCATGCCATTTTCATCACAATACTCCATGCCCTTGTCAGCACAAAGCTCCATGACGCATGTCATCAGAATGCTCCATGGTCTTCTCATCACAATGCTCCAAGACCCCTGTAATCACAATGCTCCATGCCCCTTTTCATCAGAATGTTCCATGAGAATTGTCATCACAAGGCTCCATGGACTTCCCATCACAATGCTCCGGGACCTTGTCATCACAGTGCTCAATTCCCTTCTCATTACAATGCTCCATGACCCCTGTCATCACAATACTCCATGAACATTTTCAGCCCAATGCTTCATGACCTTCTCATCACAATGCTCCATGACCCATATCATCACAATCCTCCATGACCACTGTCATCACAACACTCCATGACCCCTGACAACACAATGATCCGGGACTCTTGCCATCACAATGCTCCATTCCCTTGTCATCACAATGCTCCATGAACATTTTCAGCCCAATGCTCCATGACACTTGTCATCACAATGATCCATGCCCTTGTCATCCCAATGCTCCATGACCCCTGTAATCACAATGCTCCATGACGCTTATCATCACAGTGCTCCATGACCCTTATCATCACAATTCTCCATGCCTGTGTCATCAAAATCCTACATGACCTTTTCATCACAATGCTCCATGAGCTTGTCATCACAATACTCCATTACCATTTTCATCACAATCCTCCATGAACCTTGGGATCACATTGCTCCATGCCCTTGTCATCACAATGCTCCATGGTCCTTGAAATCAAAATGGTCCATGACCTCTGTCATCACAATGCTCCAACCTCTTGTGATCACAATGTTCCATAACACTTGTCATCACAACACTGCATGATGACTGTCATGACAATACTCCATGCACTTGTCGTCACAATGCTCCATGACCTTTGTCATCACAATTCTCAATACACTTGTCATCACAATGCTCCCTGACACTTGTCGTCAGAATACTCCTTGAACACAGTCATGAAAAGGCTCCATGCCTTTTTCATCAGAATGCTCCATGCCCTTTTCATCACAACGATCCAGGTCATTGTCATCACAATACTCCACAAGCTTGTCATCAGAATGCTCCATGATCATTGTCTTCAGAATGCTCCATGACCCCTGTCATCACAATGCTCCATACCCCTTGTCATTACAGTGTTCCATGACGCTCGTCATGACAATTATCCATGGTCTTCTCATCACAATGCTCCACAGTCTTGCCATCACAATGCTCCATGCCTTGGTCATCACGATGCTCCATGTCCCCAGTCATCACAATGCTCCATGACCCCTGTCATCACAATGCTCCATACCCCTTGTCATTACAGTGCTCCATGACGCTCGTCATCACTATTATCCATGGTCTTCTCATCACAATGCTTCACGGTCTTGCCATCACAATGCTCCATGCCCTGGTCATCACAATGCTCCATGTCCCCTGTCATCACAATTCTCCACGTTCTTGGCATCACTATGCTCCATGATACTTCTCATCACAGTGTTACATGTTTTGTCATCACAATTCTCTATGCACTTGTCATCGTAATGCTCCATGACCCCTGTCATAGCAAGCTCCATGTGATTGTCATCACAATGCTTCATGAACATGTCATCAAAATTCTCAATGGCCCTTGTTATTACAATGCGCCATGACCCTTGTCATCACAATGCTCCAAGCCCTTGTCATCAAAATGCTCCATTACCTTTGTCATCACAATCCTCCATGACACTTGGCATCACAATGCTACATTCCATTGTCATTGCAATAGACCATGACATATGTCATCACAATGCTCCCTGACACCCTTCTTCACAATACTCCCTGACCTTCTCATCACAATGCTCCATGCCCTTGTCATCACAATGCGCCATGCCCACTGTCATCACAATAATCCATGAAACTTGTCAGAAAAATGCTCCATGACCCTGTCATCACAAGGCTCCATGCCCTTTCATCACAATGCTCTATGACCCCTGTCATCACAATGCTCTGTGACTCCAGTTATCACAATGCTTCATGACCTTTGTCATCACAATGGTCCATGCCCTCGTCATCTCAAGACTCTGTGACCTTGGTGACCACAACACTCCATGAACATTTCATCACAATGCTCGGTGACCCTTGTCATCACAATGCTCCATGCCTTTGTCAGCACATTACTCCATGACACATGGCATCAAATGTGCCATGCGCTTGTCATCACAATGCTCCACATCGCTGTCATCACAATGCTCCACAAACCTTGTCATCACAATGCTCCATGCGTTTGTCAGCACAATGATCCATGACCCATGTCATCACAATGTGCCCTGCGTTTCTCATCACAATGCTCCACAGCCTTGTCATCACAATGCTCCATGCACCTCTCATCAAAATGCTCTCTCACCACTGATATCACAGTGTTCCACCACTAGTCAACACAATACTCCCTCCACCCTGTCATCCCAATGTTCCATGACCCTTGTCACAACAATGCTACATGCTCTTATCATCACAATGCTCCATGACCCTTTTCATCACAATGCTCCATGACCCCTAACATCACAATGTTCCATAAACACTGTCATCAAAATGTTCCATGACCCTTTTCATCCAATTGCTCCATAACCCTGTCATCACAATGCTCCCTGCCCTTCTCATCACAATGCACCACGCTCTTGTCATCAAAATGCTCCATGGCCTATGTCATCACAAAGCTCCATGACCCTTGGAATCACAATGCTCCATGCCATTGTCATCACAAAGCTCCATGAAACCTCTCATCACATTGCTCCATGCCATTGTCATCACAAAGCTCCATGACGCTTGTCATCACAATGCTCCATGCCCTTGTCATTGCAATCCTCCATGACACATGTATCACTGTGTTCCGTGCCCTTGTCATCACAATGCTCCATGCTCACTCTCATCACAATAATCCATGAAACTTTTCAGACCAATGCTCCATGCCCTTGTCATCACAATGCTCCATTACACCTGTCATAACAATGCTCCATGACCCCTGCCATCACAATGTTCTACGGCCTTGTCATCACAAGACTCCATGGCCCTTGTCATCACAATGCTCCAAGACCCCTGTAATCACAATGCTCCATGCCCATGTCATCACAAAGCTCCCTGACGCATGTCATCAGAATGCTCCATGGCCTTCTCATCACAATACTCCATGCCCTTGTCATCACAATGCTCCAAGACCCTTGTTATTACAATGATCCATGCCTCTTTGCATCTCAATGCTCCATGAACCCTGTCATCACAATGCACCATGCCCATCATCATAATGCTTCATGCTATTGTCATCACAATGAAATCAAAATTCTCCATGACCTCTCTCATCACAATGCTCCAAACCCTTGTGATCACAATGTTCCATAACACTTGTCATCACAACGCCCCATGACGCTGGTCATCACAATTATCCATGGACTTCTCATCACAATGCTCCATGACCTTTGTCATCACAATTCTCAATACACTTGTCATCACAATGCTCCCTGATACTTGTCATCAGTATGCTCATTGAACCCTGTCATGACAAGTCTCCATGCCTTTTTCATCACAATGACCCATGCCCTTTTCATCACAATGCTCCATGCCATTGTCATCACAATACTCCACAAGCTTGTCATCAGAATGCTCCGTGACACATTTCATCTCAATGATCCATGGCCCCTGTCATCACAATGCTCCATGACACCTGTCATCACAATGCTCCATGCCCCTTGTCATTACAGTGCTCCATGATGTTCATTATCACAATTATCCATGGTCTTCTCATCACAGTGCTCCACGGTCTTGCCATCACAATGCTCCATGCCCTGGTCATCACAATGCTCCATGTCCCCAGTCATCACAATGCTTCATGACCACTGTCATCACAATGCTCCATACCGCTTGTCATTACAGTGCTCCATGACACTCGTAATCACAATTGTCCATGGTCTTCTCATCACAATGCTCCACGCCCTTGTCATCAAAATGCTCCATGACCCTTGTCATCACAATGCTCCATGACCACTGTCATAACAATGCTCCATGACCCCTGTCATCACAAGGCTCCATACCACTTGTCATTACAGTGCTCCAGGACGCTCCTCATCACAATTATCCATGGTCTTCTCATCACAATGCTCCACGGTCTTGTCATCACAGTGCTCCATGCCTTGGGCATCACAATGCTCCATGTCCCCGGTCATCACAATGCTCCATGACCACTGTCATCACGATGCTCTATACCACTTGTCATTACAGTGCTCCATGACCCTCGTCATCACAATTATCCATGATCTTCTCATCACAGTGCTCCACGACCTTGCCATCACAAGGCTCCATGCCCTGGTCATCACAATGCTCCATGTCCCCAGTCATCACAATGCTCCATGTCCCCGGTCATCACAATGCTCCATGACCACTGTCATCATAATGCTCTATACCCCTTGTCATTACAGTGCTCCATGACGCTCGTCACCACAATTATCCATGGTCTTCTCATCACAGTGCTCCACGGTCTTGCCATCACAATGCTCCATGCCCTGGTCATCACAATGCTCCATGTCCCCTGTCATCACAATTCTCCACGTTCTTGGCATCACTATGCTCCATGATACTTCTCCTCACAGTGTTACATGTTTTGTCATCACAATTCTCTATGCACTTGTCATAGCAATGCTCCATGACCCCTGTCATAGCAAGCTCCATGTGATTGTCATCACAATGCTTCATGAACATGTCATCAAAATTCTCAATGGCCCTTGTTATCACAATGCTCCATGACCCTTGTCATCACAATGTTCCAAGCCCTTGTCATCAAAATGCTCCATTACCTTTGTCATCACAATCCTCCATGACACTTGAAATCACAATGCTACATTCCATTGTCATTGCAATAGACCATGACATATGTCATCACAATGCTCCCTGACACCCTTCTTCACAATACTCCATGACCTTCTCATCACAATGCTCTATGCCCTTGTCATCACAATGCGCCATGCCCACTGTCATGACAATAATCCCTGAAACTTGTCAGAAAAATGCTCCATGATCCTGTCATCACAATGCTCCATGCCCTTTCATCACAATGCTCTATGACCCCTGTCATCACAATGCTCCGTGACTCCAGTCATCACAATGCTTCATGACCTTTGTCATCACAATGGTCCATGACCTCGTCATCACAAGGCTCTGTGACCTTTGTGACCACAACACTCCATGAACATTTCATCACAATGCTCGGTGACCCTTGTCATCACAATGCTCCATGCCTTTGTCAGCACATTACTCCATGACACATGGCATCAAATGTGCCATGCGCTTGTCATCACAATGCTCCACATCGTTGTCATCACAATGCTCCATAAACCTTGTCATCACAATGCTCCAGGCGTTTGTCATCACAATGTTCCATGACCCATGTCATCACAATGTGCCCTGCGTTTCTCATCACAATGCTCCACAGCCTTGTCATCACAATGCTCCATGCACCTCTCATCAAAATGCTCTCTCACCACTGATATCACAATGTTCCATCACTAGTCAACACAATACTCCCTCCACCCTGTCATCCCAATGTTCCATGACCCTTGTCACAACAATGCTACATGCTCTTATCATCACAATGCTCCATGACCCCTGACATCACAATGTTCCATAACCCCTGTCATCACAATGCTCCATGACCCTTTTCATCACAATGCTCCATGACCCCTAACATCACAATGTTCCATAAACACTGTCATCAAAATATTCCATGACCCTTTTCATCCAATTGCTCCATGACCCTGTCATCACAATTCTCCCTGCCCTTCTCATCACAATGCACCACGCCCTTGTCATCAAAATGCTCCATGGCCTATGTCATCACAAAGCTCCATGACCCATGGAATCACAATGCTCCATGCCATTGTCATCACAAAGCTCCATGAAACCTCTCATCACATTGCTCCATGCCGTTGTCATCACAAAGCTCCATGACGCTTGTCATCACAATGCTCCATGCCCTTGTCATTGCAATCCTCCATGACACATGTATCACTGTGTTCCGTGCCCTTGTCATCACAATGCTCCATGCTCACTCTCATCACAATAATCCATGAAACTTTTCAGACCAATGCTCCATGCCCTTGTCATCACAATGCTCCATTACACCTGTCATAACAATGCTCCATGACCCCTGCCATCACAATGTTCTACGGCCTTGTCATCACAAGACTCAATGACCCTTGTCATCACAATGCTCCAAGACCCCTGTAATCACAATGCTCCATGCCCATGTCATCACAAAGCTCCCTGACGCAAGTCATCAGAATGCTCCATGGCCTTCTCATCACAATACTCCATGCCCTTGTCATCACAATGCTCCAAGACCCTTGTTATTACAATGATCCATGCCTCTTTGCATCTCAATGCTCCATGAACCCTGTCATCACAATGCACCATGCCCATCATCATAATGCTTCATGCTATTGTCATCACAATGAAATCAAAATTCTCCATGACCTCTCTCATCACAATGCTCCAAACCCTTGTGATCACAATGTTCCATAACACTTGTCATCACAACGCCCATGACGCTGGTCATCACAATTATCCATGGACTTCTCATCACAATGCTCCATGACCTTTGTCATCACAATTCTCAATACACTTGTCATCACAATGCTCCCTGACACTTGTCATCAGTATGCTCATTGAACCCTGTCATGACAAGTCTCCATGCCTTTTTCAACACAATGATCCATGCCCTTTTCATCACAATGCTTCATGCCATTGTCATCACAATACTCCACAAGTTTGTCATCAGAATGCTCCGTGACCCTTGTCATCTCAATGATCCATGACCCCTGTCATCACAATGCTCCATGACACCTGTCATCACAATGCTCCATGCCCCTTGTCATTACAGTGCTCCATGATGTTCGTTATCACAATTATCCATGGTCTTCTCATCACAGTGCTCCACGGTCTTGCCATCACAATGCTCCATGCCCTGGTCATCACAATGCTCCATGTCCCCAGTCATCACAATGCTCCATGACCCCTGTCATCACAATGCTCCATACTGCTTGTCATTACAGTGCTCCATGACACTCGTAATCACAATTGTCCATGGTCTTCTCATCACAATGCTCCATGCCCTTGTCATCAAAATGCTCCATGACCATTGTCATCACAATGCTCCATGACCACTGTCATAACAATGCTCCATGACCCCTGTCATCACAAGGCTCCATACCACTTGTCTTTACAGTGTTCCATGATGCTCCTCATCACAATTATCCATGGTCTTCTCATCACAATGCTCCACGGTCTTGCCATCACAGTGCTCCATGCCTTGGACATCAAAATGCTCCATGTCCCCGGTCAACACAATACTCCCTCACCCCTGTCATCACAATATTCCATGACCCTTGTCACAACAATGCTACATGCCTTTATCATCACAATGCTCCATTCCCCTGACATCACAATGTTCCATAACCCCTGTCATCACAATGCTCCCTGCCCTTCACAACAGAATGCACCCCCCCCTGTCATCAAAATGCTCCATGACATTTGTCATCACAAAGCTCAATGACCCTTGTCATCACAATGCTGCATGCCATTGTCATCACAATGCTCCATGAACCCTCTCATCAAATTGTTCCATGCCCTTGTCATCACAGGCTCCATGATGCTTTTCATCACAATGCTCGATGCCATTCTTATCACAATGCTCCATGCGCTTCTCATTACAATCCTCCACGACCCATGTATCACAGTGTTCCATTCCCTTGTCATCACAATGCTCCTTGCCCCCTCTGATCACAATAATCCATGAAACTTTTCAGACCAATGCTCCATGCCCTTGTCATCACAATGCTCCATTACCCCTGTCATAACAATGCTCCATGACCCCTGCCATCACAATGTTCCACAGCCTTGTCATCACAAGGCTCCATGGCCCTTGTCATCACAATGCTCCAAGACCCCTGTAATCACAATGCTCCATGCCCTTGTCATCACAAAGCTCAATGATGCATGTCAACAGAATGCTCCATGGCCTTCTCATTCACGATGTTCCATGCCTTTGTCATCACAATGCTCCAAGACTCCTGTAATCGCAATGCTCTATGCCCCTTTTCATCTCAATGCTCCATGAACCCTGTCATCACAATGCACCATGCCCATCATCATAATGCTTCAGGCTATTGTCATCACAATGAAACCAAAATGCTCCATGACCTCTGTCATCACAATGCTCCAAATCCTTGAGATCAATATGTTCCATAACACTTATCATCACAACGCCCCATGACGCTCGTCATCACAATTATCCATCGTCTTCTCATCACAATGCTCCATGACCTTTGTCATCACAATACTCAATACCCTTGTCATCACAATGCTCCCTGACACTTGTTGTCAGTTTGCTCCTTGAACCCTGTCATGACAAGGCTCCATGCCTTTTTCATCACAATGATCCATGCCCTTTTCATCACAGTGCTCCAAGACCGCTGTAATCACAATTCTCCATGGCACTTTTCATCAGAATGCTCCATGAGACATGTCATCACAAGGCTCCATGGTCTTCTCATCACAGTGCTCCAGTACCTTGTCATCACAATGCTCCATGACCCCTGTCATCCCAGTACTCCATGGACATTTTCAGCCCAATGCTCCACGACCTTCTCTTCACAATGCGCCATGACCCCTGTCATCACAATGCTCCATGACCACTGTCATCACAACGCTCCATGAACCCTGACAACACAATGATCCGGGACTCTTGTCATTAAAATGCTCCATGACCATTGTCATCACAATGATCCATGTGCTTGTCATCCCAATGCTCCATGACCCCTGTAATCACAATGCTCCGTGATGCTTCTCATCACAGTGCTCCATGAACCTTGTCATCATAATGCTCCTTGCCTTTGTCAACAAAATGGTACATAATCTTGTCATCACAATTCTCCATGCGCTTGTCATCACAATCCTCCATGACCATTGGGATCCCATTGCTTCATGCCCTTGCCATCTCTCTCTTTCCTTTCTGGTTTTTACAGATATTCGGATGTCCCTTTTGACCGGTGGTAAGTGACAATTCTTTGTAGTGTGGATTTGTATTGCGCGCTTGCTTGATTGGCCAAAAAGGGCGTATGCGTTTTCTTCTGAATATATTCAGGAGAAAAGGCATACGCCCTTTTTGGCCAAGTGCATCTCTGTCCAAGTTGGGATGCTTTTCCTGTGCTTTAAAGGCGATTCCAATTTACCTCTTGAAATATGTTTTGTGCAATTCTGCCTCATTTTCAAGTCCGCTTCATTGCCTTCCCTCAACAGATTTTTGGAAGACAGTAGTCCTTTATAAGTCTGCAGGTTTGTGAATTGCTGTGCCCCTGAGCTCCAATTTTCAAATCCCATCTTTGTGAGCTGGCCGCAAATCCACAATTTTGCTTCAGGACCTATACTGGTTCCAGGGGTCGCTATATTGGTTTCCTGTGGGTGGTTGAGGCTTTGGTTAATTCTTCTTCCTGCCGGGAACTTAGAGTGACATGTGCCCGTCCAAATGCCTACATCTACTCTCTGATTGGTTCTCCCTCTTCCCTTTCATCCTCTGCACAATTAGCAAACTGTGCGAACCAGGAGGTTATAGGGGCTGACTCTCCTAAGTTGGGAGATTGATAGTAAAGCAGTTGGAATGCCAAAGTGGAGCACAAGGAGAGGAAAAATTAGGAGAGTTTTAGAAACCTTTCGCCATCACAGGGTGTCCATTTTCTAGGTTTCCCATACATGTTATAATTGTAGTGATATTCCCTTCTACCTGGAGATTTGGGACACATGGAATGGTGGCATGCATTACTACTTTAAAAGGTCTGCATTTTCTCTCCCAATCTCACCAGTCCTCTCAGTCCCAAGTGTCCAGCCTTATGTCTCATCCAGCTGTCTTTGCAGATAGGGTCATTCCAGGTTTCATCAGAACCCCTGAAGGAATTGTGTAAGAATTTCGCTGTTTTTTGGGGTTTTTTTGAAATTCATTTTTATAATGGGGTTGAGCTGATTTTCACTGACGTGTTTATGCCAGTCTAGACACAATTGATTCCCTTACGGAGACATATCAATACATAGGTTTTTTAGATTCTTAGTAGTCAGGTATATTCCTCTGTGGGGCATAGGGGTGTTGAGTCCCGTTCACTGAGGAAGGTGTAGGTCTTGTCTATTCTGTATTTGGTTTATGGAATGGTACCTGTGCTAATATCAAACTCTGGTTTTATGCATCACCCCACCTCTCCTTTCCTCTGAAGCAGGCATAAGAGATTTTTGCTAAATGTGAGACTCTGTTCTCTTTCCTAATTCAGTTCATGTGTTGTGATATTGACATTCCCTCTATAAGTGATATCTTATGATAAGATTCTTTTTCTGTGTGACTAATTTCCCTTAAAATCATCATACCTAAATCCACTCTTTATGCTGCTACTGGCCTTATATACATTGATTTCACGTCTGAGTGATATTCCGTTGTACAAAATTACCACAAGTTCTTTATGCATTTCTCTTTTTCCTGCGATATTTTAGGTGTACCAAAGTTGAGGTTCTTGTATGCAGAGCAGCCCTAAACTTTGGGGTGCCTGTGTCTTATTGACATTTAGTCTTCCCAAGTTATATGTCCATGAGTTGAAGTCCCCTTGCTCCGGGGCTTTGTATTTCAGATGTTTTAAAAAACAGCATACACTTCTTCAGAGTGGCTCTTGGATATTTATACCCCACCCATCAGCGTGACTAGGCTCCCTGTTTTCCATGGCCTCTCCTGCATTTCTGGTTTGTACACATTTTTTGGATGGCCTTTCTGAGCAGTGGAAATTGAGACTTCTTTGTTGTGCGGATTTGCATTTCCCTCTTGCTTGGTTGGCCAAAAACTCTGCATGTGTTTTTTTCCTGAAGATATTCACGAAAAAAACGCATACACCCTTTTGCCCAACCGCATCATTTTAGAAATTCTGCTGCTTTTCATATGCTTTAAATGTGAGTACAATCTACCTTTTGAAATCTGTTTCCTGCAATTCTGCCTCTCATTCAGATCCTCTTCGTTACCTTACCTGAATATATTTTTGGACGTTGGTTATCATTTATATCTTTGCAGGTCTTTGAATTGTCTGCTCCTGAGCTCCATTTTGCAACTCGCTTTTTTTGTGAGCTGGCCGCCAAACCATTGGATTACTTCTGGCCCTATTCTGGTTCTGGGGAGGCAGGCTGAGCCTTTGGTTAATTCTTCTTCCTAATGGGAAATTAGAGTGACATGTGCCTGTCAAAAGTCCTACAGCTAATCTCTCATTGGTTCCCCCTCTTCCCATTTATCCTCTGCACAAATTGCAAACTGTGTGAAACAGGAGGTTAAAGGTGCTGATTCTCCAAGTGGGGAGATTGTTAGTAATGTGGCTGGAATGGCGAACCCCAGCACCAGGAGATCAAAAATGAGGTGCATTTTAGACACCTTTCCTGAGCACACGGTGTACATTCATCTCGGTTTCCCAGGCATGTTTTCGCTGTCAGAAGATTCCCTTGAACCTGCAGACTTGGGACCCATGGAATGGGTACCAGGCAGTATTACTTTAAAAGGTCTGCATTTCCTCACCCAGCCTCTCTAACATCTCTTAGCGTGCATAGCTTCCAGCCTTATATAATCATCCTGCTGTGGGTCTACATGTGTTCAATCCATGTTACATCGTAGCCCTTCAACAAAAGTTGTAAGAATTTTTGTCTGTCTCACTGTTTTTATAAATAGTTTTAAATTTATTTTTATATTGGTTACAGCTGATTTTCAAAGCTCTGTTTTTTGCTGCTGTACATCCACTTGATTCATGTACTGTGAGACAACAATAACTTCTTTTTCAGATGCTTACCGGTCATATGTATTATTTTCCAGTGACTTGAGTGGGCTGAGTGCAGTTCTTTGAGGTACCGTGTAGGCCTTGTCAGTTATCCAATTTGGTACTTGGAATGGTATCTTTGCTAATTTCAACCTCCTGGATAATACCTCACCATTCCCCACCTTTCCCATTTAGCAGCCTTATGTCTATTTTCTACATATTTGACTATGTTTCTGTTTTGTAATTTATTTCATGTGTAGCCATTTTTGATTCCACCTTTAAGTGACATCTTATGATATGTGTCTTTTTCTTTCTGACATATGTCACTTAGAATGATCGTATGTAACTCCTCCAGAGTTGTTACAACTGGCCTTATTTCATTGATTTCTGGATGAGTAATATTCCACTCTACATAAGTACCCCATCTCTTTTATCCATTTTATCCTTCCAGGGACATTGAGGTTATATCCAAGTTGAGGCCCTTTTTAACAGAGAGGTGGTAAACGTTCGGGTGCCTGTTTTCTGTCGATTTTTGTTTTTCCCAAGGTACACGCCCATGAGTGCAAGTGCCCTATGCTCTGTAGCTCATTTTTTAGATGTTTTAGCAAACACAATACACTTCTCCAGAGTGGCCGTTGGCAAATTACATTTCCACTATCAGCCTCACAGGGCTCCCTTTTCTCCTCGCCCTGTCCTGCATTTCTGGTGTTTACACTTTATGTGGATGGCCCTTCTGACTGATGTGAAGTGATACATTTTGTGATATTGATTTCCAGTGCCCACCTGTTTGGTTGGATAAAAAGTGTGTATGGCCTTTACTTGAATATATTCAGAAAAAATGCATACACCCTTTTTGGCCAACTGCATCATTGGCGATGTTCAGCCCCTTTTCTTGTGCTTTAATGGGGAGTCCTTTCTACCTCTTCAAATCTGTTTCCTGCCACTCTCCCTTGCTTACAAGTCCTTTTCTGTGACTTACCTCAAGACATTTTTCGACGATAGATATTTTCAACTCTGCAGTTTCATGAATTTTAGTGCCCCTGAGTTCCATTTTTCAACTTGTGTTTTTGGAAACTGGACACAAAACAGCGGGATTTCCTCTAGCCCTATTCTGTTTCCATGGGCACTTCTAGCCTTTGATGAATTTGTCTTCTGGATTGGAAATTAGAGTGGCATGTGCCTGTCCGAACACCTAAGACTTGTCTCTAAATTTTTCTCATCCTTCCGCTTCATCCTCTGGACAAATTCCAAACTGTGTGCAACAGGATGTTGACGGTGCTGATATCCCCAAGTGAGGAGATTGTTAGGAAAGATGCTGGAGGGTTGAACCCGAGCACCAGGCGATGAGGAGATGAGGTGCCTTTTCCAAACTCTTTCCGATCAAACGGTGTACCATCCTCTAGGTGTGACAGGCATGTTTTAGCTGTAGGAAGGGTCCCGTGCATGTAAGGAGAACACCAGGGATTTTTCCAATTCAGTGCCTCCCCGAACCCCAAACTGGGGAATTTTTAAGCTACGGCTACACGTATGTCCTTTAAGGGCCTTGGGAAATAGGCAGAGCCCAAACTTTAGATGACTGAAATCTTCAGGGTCAGAAGCGCTCACCATCGGCCTTGCTTAGGTTACATTTTATCTGTCATTGATAGATGATGTCAATAAAAATATCTATTCTTTTTCAGATTATTTCCCCTTATAGGTTATTGCAAAATATTCAGTGTAGTTCCCTGTGCTATACAGTAGTTCATTGTTGATGATCTATTTTATACATAGCAGTGTGTATGTGTTAATCCCAAACTGTTAATTTATCCCTTCTCTTACCTTTCCCCTTTGGTAATAATAAATTATAAGGTTTTATACTTCTCAGAAACGGGGGAGCTGAAAGAGAGGTATCATTTTCAATGGAAAAGCATTCAAAACAAGATTGAAGCTTCAGCCAAGAGTATTCGATGTACATCCATGGAAATAAATCACTTCATTTCTCTAATGTTGACCTGACAAATAAGACAGACGTCTTCACTGAACTTGCTTATAGGAAAGTGATGGAAATATCAAATGTAAGTCTTAGAAACATCTTATTTTACCCGAGCATTATACACTGCTCTATGTTAACTACAGTTTGGCTCACACATCTGTTCATTGAAGTTACAATGTTCTCAATTTCTGTTACTGATCCTCCAGAGTGGACCCCAACAGGAGTCCCCGTGCCCAGTGTCATTGGAGCCAACAGATCAAGACTGAGTTTGGTTCAGAAGCAAAGGAAACATTATTTTGAAAACAGAATGGAGAGGTGAGAGCGTGCACTCTCCCATGGGCTGTGGGCTGGGCTGCTGTGTAGGGTCCCCGGCAGCGTCAGTGGGAGGGAGGTGATGGAGCTCTCGAGGGCTGCATTGGCTGGAGCTCAGGCTCTATGCCGCGGAGTCTGCATGGGACCCCGCTAGCTGAGGTGTCGATCCAGCCATTCTGCACTAGGAAATCGGGTCTGAAGTGCCGGGTGTGGGACCTCTGCATGCGGAACCCTAGGAGCACGTGAAATTAGACAAAGCACAAAGGAAAAACAGGTTCGACTTTATTTTATTGCCCAGATTCTCTTTTTATCTCCCAGGAATTTTTAATGAACGTTGCTGGAGACGAACACCTCCTCTGCTTTTTGTTCCGTTCCTTATTCTTGGGGTGTTGAGGGTGCAGACCCCTCTTTTGTAACTGCTTCATGCTGTGGTGGGAGCCCTGATACATGGGGGGAGGGGCAAAACGTCTCCCCACCAGCCTCCTGGTGAGGTTGATTGTCCCAAGGCCTCCTGCCTCACTTCTCGTCCGCCTGAGCACCAGCATTGGAAGTGTTACAGATTCTAATGACCTTTAAGGGTCCAGGAAAGAGAGGCGCAGAGATGCTGCGGTGGCAGGTTTCACCCCACCCCACATATGTTCGGCGACCTTAGGCTGACAGTTTTTGCCAGACTAGATGCTCTGACCAGTAGTCTGTGCTTTCTTTAATTAGGTCCCTGAATTAATGTACAAACAGCACCATGTGTCAGAGCCCTGCCCGCGCAACTCCCAGACAGTCCAGGGTCAGTGGTGATCCAGGACCATGACGTCCACTGAGTCAACGGCCTTTAGAAGTAGCCAGCAGTCCAGCCGGTCATATTGGCCACCATCACCGCGGTGTCTGTAGGGTTTTCTATGGTGAAAGCGTGATATACGTTTCCCCCGCCAAGCTTATTAGCTCCCGTCTGGGTGCAGTAAGTCCTGCAAGCAGTAGTCTGCTCTTTCGGGGCACAGTCTTGTCGTTTTCTGAGAGAAACTCCAGGTCAAGTGATGGTCACACGAGTCATCTTGGGGGCCCGTTGCCCCCGTTTATCTCTCTGGAGGTTGGAGTTGGAGGGCCTCCTCACTCGAGGTCAGTGTGTCCACAGAGCGACCCCTGCAACTTCAGGGCATGATGGGTGGTTAGGATCACCACGAGGGGTCCTTTTCCCTTAGGAGGGAGCTGGCCTTGTGGGCTGCTGATTTCCAGCTTTTTAGATACCCCAGTATCCTGGCCTGATGAGTCGGTGGGCAAAGCCCTTGGTGACCATAGTTTATCATACCTGAAGGGCATTCTTGTGTTGCTCCATTTCAAGTGGTCCCAGTTTTTGCACTAAGGCTCCAAGGGCGATTAACCTTTGACCGGGTATGTAAAGGTCAAAGGGTTTAGCTAAATTAGGGAGTTCCTGGGCAAGGGTCTGTATTGACTGCTCTTTCCATTCTTGAAAGGCTGCTTCTGGATTCTATTCAAAAGGATCATCATCTTTTCGTGTCAGTGTTTCATGTAGAGGCCCAGCTATTACACTGTAGTTAGGGATCCAGATGCAGAAAACCTTGGCCTCCCCAGGAACCCCTAAGCTGTCTTCTAGTTTTAGAAGAGGTAAGGCTGCCAATGGCTTCTTCCCTATCCTGGGATGCGTTTCTCCGAATATCTGTGAGAATGAAGCCCAGGCATGTCACCTTAGCCTGGGATATTTGAGCGTTTTTCTTGGACACCTTCTATCCTTTCTTGGCTAGGTAGTTCAGAGGCGTCTTTAGTAGGCCTGGCGATCAGAATGTCATCTGCATATTGAAGGAGGGTTCCCTTTTACAGAGGTTGAACTTTTAGGTCTTTAGAGGACATTTCACCAATGATGGTGTGGGGATTTTTGAACCATTGGGGCAGGACGGCCCAGCATTATTGCTTTTGTTGCATGTTGTGTCCTGCCACTCACAAGCCAAAAATTCTTGTGACTCTGAGATGAATGGAATACAGAAGAAGGCATCATTGAAGTCTAATACAGAATGCCATGGCCTGGTGGAAGGTAGAATGACCAGCAGGGAGTAGGAAATAGGAGCTACTGGATGTATATCCTTGGTGGCTTCACTGACTGTCCTGATATACTTTACCAGGTCTCCAGCAGCCCATGGGGCTCTCATGGTCAGGCCAATCCCAGGATATGGAGCTCACCTGGGCTGCACCCCTACCCCACAGCCCACGGGGCTCTCGTGGTCAAGTCCCTCCCAGGGTATGAAGCTCACCTCTGCAGCTACCCAGCCGCCCATGGGGCTCTCCTACTCAGGCCCTTCCCAGGATACGGAGCTCCCCTGGGCAGGTACCCCAGCAGGGCTGGACATACAGGAACTGTGCACATAGCCCATCTTGCAGAGAACCCCCAGCTCACCTGTCGCTCACAGCTGACACAGAATACCTCAGAGCAGGACTTGAACTAACAAACAGCAGCTCTGACAGGTCTGTGACCATGGCTATCACTCTCTGCAGGCTCTTTCTGCCTGGTCTTCCAGACACTTCCACTGCAGCCAGGGCACCAGGCCTCTGTCTCCACCCACCATCACTCCTCTCCCTGACTCCTGGGTTCCTCTCATTAGGATAGTGTCTTCTTGAAGTTGTTTTCCACTCATGGACCAGATAAAATGATAAGAAAACAAGCCGCAGCTGCAGCCCCTTGTCTATCCTGACTCTCAAGAGCCCACACCTGTTCCTAGGGCCTGGCCCGTTTAGCAAGTTTCATTTTCTGCAACTGTGAGCCCCTGAGGGGTGAGGATTGGCTGATTTTGGTAGCCTGAAACTGCCTGCCAGCCCTCCACAGGTGTGCCTGGGTTGAGGGCAATATAAACAGCTCTCCAGTGAGCGACAGCCCTTGTAGCTGTGACTGACGCCATATTCTCTGCCCCGTAGGCAGTGCCGGGGCTGTGCTGGTGGGAGGGAGTGAGGGGCCGTGGCTTTGTGGGTGGCCAGGTGTGAGTGGGGGTCTGCTGGACTTTCTGCAGGAGTTGTCAGGCTGCCACCTGCTAAAGAAGAAGATGTGTCACCGATACCTGCCGCTGGAATTTCTCCCCAGGCAGAGGTGAGGAAGTAAAAAAGCAGTGGGGGCCATGGCAGGAGGGGTATCTCAGGCAGGGAAAAGGAAAGCTTCCAGAAGAGCATCTGGGGCCAGGACCATCCTGACTGGCCTGCAGGCACCAAGTTGGCCTGTGTGCTGTCGCTGGTGTGGCTCCACAGCCCTTCCTCTAAGCTTGCAAGTTCTTGTACATATTCAGGTGTTTTACCTGGAAAGGGTGGGAAGAGTTCAGCTGCCGCAGGACTGGGGCTCAGCTCACGTTTACTCACAGATGCCTTGGCTTGGTCCCCCAGCTTTGCAATGAGGACCCTCCTTGCTTGGGGGGTGGGCTGCTGGTTCTGTGGGAGATGATTCCCCACCTCTGACCAATTTCAGAATTGTTTACCGCTGGAGCAAGTTCCCTGATAGGGTTTTCCTCTGTCTAACTCGTGGGTTCAGGGTTTTTTTTTTCTTTTTTGGTTCAAGTTAGATTTTATTCCTCTTTAATGTATTTATAGATATAAGCATGGAAATAATTCATTCATATAAATACATCTGTGTGAAGGGAAGAACTTTTTTGTGTTTTATTTTTAAATTTTATTTTTAAAAATTTTGAAATTTAATTTTATTTATTTTTTTATACAGCAGGTTATTATTAGTTATGTATTTTATGCATATACATGTATACAGGTCAATCCCAATCTCCCAACTCATCCCAACACCACCTCCCCATGGCTTCCCACACTTGGTGTCCATACGTGTGTTCTCTACCTCTGTGTCTCTATTTCTTCCCTGCAAAGCAGTTCATCTGTACCACTTTTCTAGGTTCCATGTATATGCATTAATATACAATATTTGTTTTTCTCTTTCTGACTTACTTCATTCTGTATGACAGTCTCTAGATCCATCGACGTCTCTACAAATGACCCAGTTTCATTCCTTCTTATGGCTGAGTAATATTCCATTTTATATATGTACCACATCTTTATCCATTCGTCTGTCTGTGGGTATTTAGGTTGCTTCCATTACCTGGCTATCGTAAATAGTGCTGAAATGAGCATTGTGGTGAATGTGCCTTTTTGATTTATGGTTTTCTCTGGGTATATGCCCAGAAGTGGGATTGCTGGATCATATGGTAATTCTATTTCTAGTTTTTCTAAGGAAACTCCATACTGTTCTCCATCGTGACTGTATCAATTTACATTTCCACCACTAGTGGAAGAGGGATCCTTTTGTCCACACCCTCCCCAGAATTCGTTGTTTGTAGATTTTCTGATGATGCCGATTCTAACAGGTGTGAGGTGATACCTCATTGTAGTTTTGATTTGCATTTCTCTAATAATTAGTGATGTTGAGCAGCTTTTCATGTGCGTCTTAGCCATCTGTGTGTCTTCTTTGAAGAAATGTCTCTTTAGATCTTCGGCCCATTTTTGTATTGGGTTGTTTGTTTTTTTAATATTAAGCTGCATGAGCTCTTTATATATATTGGAGATTAAACCTTTGTCCATTGATTCGTTTGCAAATATTTTCGCCCATTCTGAGGGATGCTTTTTGCCATTCCCGTTTTTTTAACAAAAAAAGAAAGAAAGAAAAAGAAGCAGAACACTAATGTGTGTAAAATACGCCTTTTGAAACTGTCGTTTTGAAATATGGACGTCCTTTGAATTTTTTGGTCGATATATGAACCCAGGATTTGTTTTCAGGGCAGGTGTCATTTACAGGCCTGCAATGATTTTGAATATCAACTGACCTTTAGCGTTGGGATTAAAGCTGCTGTTGTGTGAAATGGCCACAAGGTGGCAGCAGTTCTCCCTTACCAAATCTGGTGTCAGGGGCAACAGAGCCTCAATGAAAGTCGTGTTCTAGATTGGAATTTAGAATGGAATGTGCCAGGAGAAAGCCCCTCAAGTTTGTCTCACTACTTCTTGTTCGTGTTTTTAATTTAATGTTTTATTTTTTATTACAGCAAATTTGATTACAATGTTTGGCTCGTTGTAGGTGTGGAAGATGTGGTTCTTTTACACATATAAATATGTCTGTTCTTCCTGGGATCCTTTTCCCATGTACCTTATGACAGAATGTTGAGTAGTCTTCTCTTGGTATTCTGTAGGTCTTTGGTGATTCTATATGTCACCTGTGTTTGTATATGTCTGTTAACCCCAATATCATAATGAAACCTATCCTCACACCTTTCCATTGGTGAACCATAAGTTTTTTGAATGAATCTGTGATAGCCCTTCTCCGTGGAAATATCTGCCCTGGTATCCATTTTTTGGTCACACCTATAAGAGATATGATACGATATGTGTCTTTCACTTTCTGACTTACTACAAGTCACGTGATTACCTCTAGACACACCTACGGTGCTGCAAATGGCATTGTGTCCTTCTATTCCTTGGCTTCTATTCTGCCTTAGCGAGGTCCATTTTCAACAATGTGATTCCCTGATGGCTGAGGATTAGCTGACCTGAGTAGCCTGACCCTGCCGGCCGGCCCTCCCCAGGTGTGCCTGGGTTGAGGTCAATATAAACAGCGCTGCAGGCAGCAATAGCCCCTGAAGCTGTGCCTGACTCCATATTCTCTGCCCCGTCAGCAGTCTCGGGGCTGTGCTGGTGGGAGGGAGTGAGGGGCCACGGCTTTGTGGGTGGCCCGGTGTGAGTGGGTCTCTGCTGGACTTTCTGCAGGAGATGCCCGGCTTCCACCTGTAAAGAAGAGGATGCGTCAACCATACCTTCCGCTGGAATTTCTCTCCGGACAGAGGTGAGGAAGGAAAAAAGCAGTGGGGGCCGGGACAGGAGGGGTATTTCAGGCAGGGCAATGGAAAGTTTTCAGAAGAGCGCCCAGGTCCAGGACCATCCTGGCTGGCCTGCAGGCACCAAGTTTTCCTGCGTGCTGTCGCTGGTGTGGCTCCACGGCCCTTCCTCTAGGCTTTCAAGCCCTTGTACATATTCAGGTGTTTTACCTGGGAAGGGTGGGAAAAGTTCAGCAGCAGCTGGCCTCGGGCTCAGCTCACGGTTACTCACAGATGCCTCGGGTCCCCTTCACTGAGGAAAGTGTAGGTCTTGTCTATTCCATAGTTGGTTTTTGGAACGGTACCTGTGCTTATATCAAACTCTGCTTTTATGCATCACCCCACCTCTCCTTCCCCCTTAAGCAGGCATAAGAGTGTTTTCTAAATGTGAGACACTGTTCTCTTTCCTAACTCAGTTCAAGTGTAGCCATGTTTACAGGATCTTCATAAGTGATATCTTATGATAAGTTTCTTTTTCTGTGTGACTTATTTCACTTAGAATCATCGTACCTGAATCCACCCATTTTGCTATTACTGGTCTTATGACATTGATTTCATGGCTGAAGGTTATTCTCTCGTACCTAAGTACCACAATTTTTTGAACCATTTTTATATTTCCTGGGATATTTAAGGTGTACCCAAGTTGAGGTCCTTGTAAGCACTGCAGCCATAAATTTTGGGGTGGCTCTGTCTTATTGATTTTCAGTTTTCCCAATGTATATTCCCTAGACTGGAAGTGCCCTTGGCTCTGTAGCTCTGTTGTTTACTTGTTTTAGGGATCACAATGCACTCCTCCAGAGAGGCAGTTGGCAATTTACATCCCGCCAATCAGCATAACAAGGCTCCCTGTTCTCCAGGGCCTGTCTTACCTTTCTGGTTTTTACACATTTTGTGGATGTCCCTTTTGACCGGTGGGAAGTGATACTTCTTTGTAGTGCAGATTAGCATTGCCTGCTTGCTTGCTTGGCCCAAAAGGGCGTATGCGTTTTCTCCTGAATATATTCAGGAGAAAACGCATACGCCCTTTTTGGCCAAGTGCATCATTGTCGAAGTTGTGCCCCTCTTCCTGTGCTTTAAAGGCGATTCCAACGTACCTCTTGAAATCTATTTCCTGCTATTCTGCCTCGCTTTAAAGTCTGCCTCGTTGCCTTCCCTTAACAAATTTTGGACGATAGTTGTCATTTATTACTCTGCCATTTTGTGAATTGCTGTGCCCTTGAGCTCCATTTTTTAACTCGTTTTTTGTGAGCTGACCGCAAGTCCAAAATTTTGGTTCAGGACCTATGCTGTTTCCCCTTGGGGGGCTGAGACTTTGGTTAATTCTTCTTCCTGCTGGAAAGTTAGAGTGATATGTGCCCGTCCAAATGCCTAACAGCTACTCTCAAACTGGTTCTCCCTCTTCCCTTTCATCCTCTCCCAAATTGGAAACCTGTGCGAACCAGGAGGTTAAATGGGCTGTCTCTCCAAGTTGGGAGATTGATAGTAAAGCAGATGGAAATTCAAACCGGAGCACCAGGAGAGGGACTATTCGTTGAGTTTTAGAATCCTTTCGTATTCACAGTGGGTCCGTTCTCTAGGTTTCCCGTACATGTTATAGCTGTAGTAATATTCCCTTCAACCTGGAGAGTTGTGACCCATGGAATGGGTGCCAGGCATTTGTGCTTTAATGGGTCTGCATTTGCTCACCCAATCTCACCAATCCTCTCAGTCCCAAGTGTCCAGACTTATGCCACATCCAGCTGTCGTTGTAGATAGGGTCTTTCCAGATTTCATCAGAGACCCTGAAGGAATTGTTAAGAATTTTCCAGTTTTTTGTTTTATTTTTGATATTCCTTTTTATAGTGGGTTTGAGCTGATTCTCGCTGCCATGTTTATGCCAGTCTAGACACACTTGATTCCCTTACGGAGACATATCAATACATAGGTTTTAAGATTCTTACTAGTCAGATATATTCCTCTGCGGGAAATATGGTGTTTTGAGTCCCTTTCACTGGGGAAGGTGTAGGTCTTGTCTATTCCATAGTTGGTTTTTGGAACGGTACCTGTGCTTATATCAAACTCTGGTTTTATACATCACCCCACATCTCCTTCCCCCTTAAGCAGGCATAAGAGTGTTTTCTAAATGTGAGACACTGTTCTCTTTCCTAACTCAGTTCAAGTGTAGCCATGTTTACAGGATCTTCATAAGTGATATCTTATGATAAGTTTCTTTTTCTGTGTGACATTTCATTTGGAATCATCGTACCTGAATCCACCCATTTTGCTGCTACTGGTCTTATGACGTAGATTTCATGGCTGAGGGATATTCCATCGTACGTAAGTACCACAATTTTTTGAACCATTTTTATATTTCCTGGGATATTTAAGGTGTACCCAAGTTGAGGTCCTTGTAAGCACTGCAGCCCTAAATTTTGGGGTGGCTCTGTCTTATTGATTTTCAGTTTTCCCAAGGTATATTCCCTAGACTGGAAGTGCCTTTGGCTCTGTAGCTCTGTTGTTTACTTGTTTTAGAGAAAACAATGCACTCCTCCAGAGAGGCAGTTGGCAGTGTACATCCGCCCATCGGGATAACAAGGCTCCCTGTTCTCCAGGGCCTGTCTTACCTTTCTGTTTTTACACATTTTGTTGATGTCCCTCTTGACTGCTGGGAATTGATACTTCTTTGTAGTGCAGATTAGCATTGCCCGCTTGCTTGCTTGGCCAAAAAGGGTGTATGCGTTTTCCCCTGAATATATTCAGGAGAAAACGCATACGCCCTTTTTGGCCAAGTGCATCATTGTCGAAGTTGTGCCCCTCTTCCTGTGCTGTAAAGGCGTTTCCAACGTACCTCTTGAAATCTATTTCCTGCTATTCTGCCTCGCTTTAAAGTCTGCCTCGTTGCCTTACCTTAACAAATTTTGGACGATAGTTTTCCTTTATTACTCTGCCATTTTGTGAATTGCTGTGCCCTTGAGCTCAATTTTTCAACTCGTTTTTTGTGAGCTGACCGCAACTCCAAAATTTTGGTTCAAGACCTATGCTGTTTCCCGTTGGGGGGCTGAGACTTTGGTTAATTCTTCTTCCTGCTGGGAAGTTAGAGTGATATGTGCCCGTCCAAATGCCTAACAGCTACTCTCTCACTGGTTCTCCCTCTTCCCTTTCATCCTCTGCCAAATTGGAAACCTGTGCGAACCAGGAGGTTAAATGGGCTGTCTCTCCAAGTTGGGAGATTGATAGTAAAGCAGATGGAAAGTCAAACCGGAGCACCAGGAGAGGGACTATTCGTTGAGTTTTAGAATCCTTTCGTATTCACAGTGGGTCCGTTCTCTAGGTTTCCCGTACATGTTATAGCTGTAGTAATATTCCCTTCAACCTGGAGAGTTGTGACCCATGGAATGGGTGCCAGGCATTTGTGCTTTAAAGGGTCTGCATTTGCTCACCCAATCTCACCAATCCTCTCAGTCCCAAGTGTCCATCCTTATTCCACATCCAGCTGTCGTTGTAGATAGGGTCTTTCCAGGTTTCATCATAGACCCTGAAGGAATTGTTAAGAATTTTCCAGTTTTTTGTTTTGTTTTTGATATTCCTTTTTATAGTGGGTTTGAGCTGATTCTCGCTGCCATGTTTATGCCAGTCTAGACACACTTGATTCCCTTACGGAGACATATCAATACATAGGTTTTAAGATTCTTACTAGTCAGATATATTCCTCTGCGGGAAATATGGGGTTTTGAGTCCCTTTCACTGAGGAAGGTGTAGGTCTTGTCTATTCCATAGTTGGTTTTTGGAACGGTACCTGTGCTTATATCAAACTCTGGTTTTATACATCACCCCACCTCTCCTTCCCCCTTAAGCAGGCATAAGAGTGTTTTCTAAATGTGAGACACTGTTCTCTTTCCTAACTCAGTTCAAGTGTAGCCATGTTTACAGGATCTTCATAAGTGATATCTTATGATAAGTTTCTTTTTCTGTGTGACTTATTTCATTTAGAATCATCGTACCTGAATCCACCCATTTTGCTGCTACTGGTCTTATGACATTGATTTCATGGCTGAGGAATATTCCATCGTACGTTAGTGCCACAATTTTTTGAACCATTTTTATATTTCCTGGGATATTTAAGGTGTACCCAAGTTGAGGTCCTTGTAAGCACTGCAGCCCTAAATTTTGGGGTGGCTCTGTCTTATTGATCTTCAGTTTTCCCAAGGTATATTCCCTAGACTGGAAGTGCCCTTGGCTCTGTAGCTTTGTTGTTTACTTGTTTTAGGGAACACAATGCACTCCTCCAGAGAGGCAGTTGGCAGTGTACATCCCGCCCATCAGGATAACAAGGCTCCCTGTTCTCCAGGGCCTGTCTTACTTTTCTGGTTTTTACACATTTTGTCGATGTCCCCCTTGACTGTTGGGAAGTGATACTTCTTTGTAGTGCAGATTGGCATGGCCCGCTTGCTTGCTTGGCCAAAAAGGGCGTATGCGTTTTCTCCTGAATATATTCAGGAGAAAACACATACGCCCTTTTTGGCCATGTGCATCATTGTCGAAGTTGTGCCCCTCTTCCTGTGCTTTAAATGCGATTCCAACGTACCTCTTGAAATATATTTCCTGCTATTCTACCTAGCTTTCAAGTCCGCCTCGTTGCCTTCCCTTAACAGATTTTGGACGAGTGTTGTCCTTTATTACTCTGCCAGTTTGTGAGTTGCTGTGCCCTTGAGCTCCATTTTTCAACTCGTTTTTTGTGAGCTGACCGCAAGTCCAAAATTTTGGTTCAGGACCTATGCTGGTTCCCGTTGGGGGGCTGAGACTTTGGTTAATTCTTCTTCCTGCTGGGAAGTTAGGGTGATATGTGCCCGTCCAAATGCCTAACAGCTACTCTCTCATTGGTTCTCCCTTTCCCTTTCATCCTCTGCCAAATTGGAAACCTGTGCGAACCAGGAGGTTAAATAGGCTGTCTCTCCAAGTTGGGAGATTGATAGTAAAGCAGATGGAAAGTCAAACCGGAGCACCAGGAGAGGGACTATTCGTTGAGTTTTAGAAACCTTTCGTATTCACAGTGGGTCCGTTCTCTAGGTTTTCCGTACATGTTATAGCTGTAGTAATATTCCCTTCAACCTGGAGAGTTGTGACCCATGGAATGGGTGCCAGGCATTTGTGCTTTAAAGGTTCTCCATTTGCTCACCGAATCTCACCTATCCTCTCAGTCCCAAGTTTCCAGCCTTATGCCACATCCAGCTGTCGTTGTAGATAGGGTCATTCCAGGTTTCATCTGAGACCCTGAAGGAATTGTAAAGAATTTCCAAGTTTTTTTCTTTTGTTATTGAAATTCCTTTTTTTAGTGGGTTTGAGCTGATTCTCGCTGCCATGTTTATGCCAGTCTACACACACTTGATTCCCTTACGGAGACATATCAATACATAGGTTTTAAGATTCTTACTAGTCAGATATATTCCTCTGCGGGAAATATGGGGTTTTGAGTCCCTTTCACTGAGGAAGGTATAGGTCTTGTCTATTCCATAGTTGGTTTTTGGAACGGTACCTGTGCTTATATCAAACTCTGGTTTTATGCATCACCCCACCTCTCCTTCCCCCTTAAGCAGGCATAAGAGTGATTTCTAAATGTGAGACACTGTTCTCTTTCCTAACTCAGTTCAAGTGTAGCCATGTTTACAGCATCTTCATAAGTGATATCTTATGATAAGTTTCTTTTTCTGTGTGACTTATTTCACTTAGAATCATCGTACCTGAATCCACCCATTTTGCTGCTACTGGTCTTATGACATTGATTTCATGGCTGAGGGAAATTCCATCGTATGTAAGTACCACAATTTTTTGAACCATTTTTATATTTCCTGGGATATTTAAGGTGTACCCAAGTTGAGGTCCTTGTAAGCAGTGCAGCCCTAAATTTTGGGGTGGCTCTGTCTTATTGATTTTCAGTTTTCCCAAGGTATATTCCCTAGACTGGAAGTGCCCTTGGCTCTGTAGCTCTGTTCTTTACTTGTTTTAGGGAACACAATGCACTCCTCCAGAGAGGCAGTTGGCAATTTACATCCCGCCCATCAGCATAACAAGGCTCCCTGTTCTCCAGGGCCTGTCTTGCCTTTCTGGTTTTTACACATTTTGTGGATGTCCCTTTTGACTGGTGGGAAGTGATCCTTCTTTGTAGTGCAGATTTGCATTGCCCGCTTGCTTGCTTGGCCAAAAAGGGTGTATGCGTTTTCTCCTGAATATATTCAGGAGAAAACGCATACGCACTTTATGGCCAAGTGCATCATTGTCGAAGTTGTGCCCCTCTTCCTGTGCTTTAAAGGCGATTCCAACGTACCTCTTGAAATCTGTTTCCTGCTATTCTGCCTCGCTTTCAAGTCCGCCTCGTTGCCTTCCCTCAACAAATTTTTGGACGATAGTTGTCCTTTATTACTCGGCCAGTTTGTGAATTGCTGTGCCCCTGAGCTCCATTTTTCAACTCGTTTTTGGTGAGCTGACCGTAAGTCCAAAATTTTGGTTCAAGACCTATGCTGCTTCCCGGTGGGTGGCTGATACTTTGGTTAATTCTTCTTCCTGCCGGGAAATTACAGTGATATGTGCCCGTTCAAATGCCTAACAGCTACTCTCTCATTGGTTCTCCCTCTTCCCTTTCATCCTCTGCCAAATTGGCAACCTGTGCAAACCAGGAGGTTAAATGGTCTGTCTCTCCAAGTTGGGATGTTGATAGTAAAGCAGATGCAAAGTCAAACCGGAGCACCAGGAGAGGGACTATTCGTTGAGTTTTAGAAACCTTTCGTATTCACAGTGTGTCCGTTCTCTAGGTTTCCCGTACATGTTATAGCTGTAGTTATATTCCCTTCAACCTGGAGAGTTGGGACCCATGGAATGGGTGCCAGGCATTTGTGCTTCAAAGGGTCTGCATTTGCTCACCCAATCTCACCAATCGTCTCAGTCCCAAGTGTCCCTCCTTATGCCACATCCAGCTGTCATTGTAGATAGGGTCATTCCAGGTTTCATCAGAGACCCTGAAGGAATTGTAAAGAATTTCCCATTTTTTTGTTTTTTTTTTGAAATTCCTTTTTATAGTGGGTTTGAGCTGATTCTCGCTGCCATGTTTATGCTAGTCTAGACAGATTTGACTCCCTTACGGAGACATATCAATACATAGGTTTTAAGATTCTTACTAGTGAGATATATTCCTCTGCGGGAAATATGGGGTTTTGAGTCCCTTTCACTGAGGAAGGTGTAGGACTTGTCTATTCCATAGTTGGTTTTTGGAACGGTACCTGTGCTTATATCAAACTCTTGTTTTATGCATCACCCCACCTCTCCTTCCCCCTTAAGCAGGCATAAGAGTGTTTTCTAAATGTGAGACACTGTTCTCTTTCCTAACTCAGTTCAAGTGTAGCCATGTTTACAGGATCTTCATAAGTGATATCTTATTAAAAGTTTCTTTTTCTGTGTGACTTATTTCACTTAGAATCATCGTACCTGAATCCACCCATTTTGCTGCTACTGGTCTTATGACATTGATTTAATGGCTGAGGGATATTCCATCGTACGTAAGTACCACAATTTTTTGAACCATTTTTATATTTCCTGGGATATTTAAGGTGTACCCAAGTTGAGATCCTTGTAAGCAGTGCAGCCGTAAATTTTGGGGTGGCTCTGTCTTATTTATTTTCAGTTATCCCAAGGTATATTCCCTAGACTGGAAGTGCCCTTGGCTCTGTAGCTCTGTTGATTACTTGTTTTAGGGAACACAATGCACTCCTCCAGAGAGGCAGTTGGCAATTTACATCTCGCCCATCAGCATAACAAGGCTCCTTGTTCTCCAGGGCCTGTCTTGCCTTTCTGGTTTTTACACATTTTGTGGATGTCCCTTTTGACCGGTGGGAAGTGATACTTCTTTGTAGTGCAGATTTGCATTGCCCGATTGCTTGCTTGGCCAAAAAGGGCGTATGCGTTTTCTCCTGAATATATTCAGGAGAAAACGCATACGCCCTTTTTGGCCAAGTGCATAATTGTCGAAGTTGTGCCCCTCTTCCTGTGCTTTAAAGGCGATTCCAACGTACCCCTTGAAATCTGTTTCCTGCTATTCTGCCTCGCTTTCATGTCCGCCTCGTTGCCTTCCCTCATCAGATTTTTGGACGATAGTTGTCCTTTATTACTCGGCCAGTTTGTGAATTGCTGTGCGCCTGAGCTCCATTTTTCAACTCGTTTTTGGTGAGCTGACCGCAAGTCCAAAATTTTGGTTCAGGCCCTATGCTGCTTCCCGGTGGGTGGCTGAGACGTTGGTTAATTCTTCTTCCTGCCGGGAAATTACAGTGATATGTGCCCGTTCAAATGCCTAACAGCTACTCTCTCATTGGTTCTCCCTCTTCCCTTTCATCCTCTGCCAAATTGGCAACCTGTGCAAACCAGGAGGTTAAAGGGGCTGTCTCTCCAAGATTGGAGGTTGATAGTAAAGCAGATGGAAAGTCAAACCGGAGCGCCAGGAGAGGGACTATTCGTTGAGTTTTAGAAACCTTTCGTATTCACAGTGTGTCCGTTCTCTAGGTTGCCCGTACATGTTATAGCTGTAGTAATATTCCCTTCAACCTGGAGAGTTGGGACCTATGGAATGGGTGCCAGGCATTTGTGCTTTAAAGGGTCTGCATTTGCTCACCCAATCTCACCAATCGTCTCAGTCCCAAGTGTCCCTCCTTATGCCACATCCAGCTGTCATTGTAGATAGGGTCATTCCAGGTTTCATCAGAGACCCTGAAGGAATTGTAAAGAATTTCCAGTTTTTTTGTTTTGTTTTTGAAATTCCTTTTTATAGTGGGTTTGAGCTGATTCTCGCTGCCATGTTTATGCCAGTCTAGACACACTTGATTCCCTTACGGAGACATATCAATACATAGGTTTTAAGATTCTTACTAGTCAGATATATTCCTCTGCGGGAAATATGGAGTTTTGAGTCCCTTTCACTGAGGAAGGTGTAGGTCTTGTCTATTCCATAGTTGGTTTTTGGAACGGTACCTGTGCTTATATCAAACTCTGGTTTTATGCATCACCCCACCTCTCCTTCCTCCTTAAGCAGCCATAAGAGTGTTTTCTAAATGTGAGACACTGTTCTCTTTCCTAACTCAGTTCAAGTGTAGCCATGTTTACAGCATCTTCATAAGTGATATCTTATGATAAGGTTCTTTTTCTGTGTGACTTATTTCACTTAGAATCATCGTACCTGAATCCACCCATTTTGCTGCTACTGGTCTTATGACATTGATTTCATGGCTGAGGGATATACCATCGTACGTAAGTACCACAATTTTTTGAACCATTTTTATATTTCCTGGGATATTTAAGGTGTACCCAAGTTGAGGTCCTTGTAAGCAGTGCAGCCCTAAATTTTGGGGTGGCTCTGTCTTATTGATTTTCAGTTTTCCCAAGGTATATTCCCTAGACTGGAAGTGCCCTTGGCTCTGTAGCTCTGTTCTTTACTTGTTTTAGGGAACACAATGCACTCCTCCAGAGAGGCAGTTGGCAATTTACATACCGCCCATCAGCATAACAAGGCTCCCTGTTCTCCAGGGCCTGTCTTTCCTTTCTGGTTTTTACACATTTTGTGGATGTCCCTTTTGACTGGTGGGAAGTGATACTTCTTTGTAGTGCAGATTTTCATTGCCCACTTGCTTGCTTGGCCAAAAAGGGCGTATGCGTTTTCTCCTGAATATATTCAGGAGAAAACGCATACGCCCTTTTTGGCCAAGTGCATCATTGTCGAAGTTGTGCCCCTCTTCCTGTGCTTTAAAGGCGATTCCAACGTACCCCTTGAAATCTGTTTCCTGCTATTCTGCCTCGCTTTCAAGTCCGCCTCGTTGCCTTCCCTCATCAGATTTTTGGACGATAGTTGTCCTTTATTACTCGGCCAGTTTGTGAATTGCTGTGCGCCTGAGCTCCATTTTTCAACTCGTTTTTGGTGAGCTGACCGCAAGTCCAAAATTTTGGTTCAGGACCTATGCTGGTTCCCGGTGGGTGGCTGAGACGTTGGTTAATTCTTCTTCCTGCCGGGAAATTACAGTGATATGTGCCCGTTCAAATGCCTAACAGCTACTCTCTCATTGGTTCTCCCTCTTCCCTTTCATCCTCTGCCAAATTGGCAACCTGTGCAAACCAGGAGGTTAAAGGGGCTGTCTCTCCAAGTTCGGAGGTTGATAGTAAAGCAGATGGAAAGTCAAACCGGAGCGCCAGGAGAGGGACTATTCGTTGAGTTTTAGAAACCTTTCGTATTCACAGTGTGTCCGTTCTCTAGGTTTCCCGTACATGTTATAGCTGTAGTAATATTCCCTTCAACCTGGAGAGTTGGGACCTATGGAATGGGTGCCAGGCATTTGTGCTTTAAAGGGTCTGCATTTGCTCACCCAATCTCACCAATCGTCTCAGTCCCAAGTGTCCCTCCTTATGCCACATCCAGCTGTCATTGTAGACAGGGTAATTCCAGGTTTCATCAGAGACCCTGAAGGAATTGTAAAGAATTTCCCAGTTTTTTTGTTTTGTTTTTGAAATTCCTTTTTATAGTGGGTTTGAGCTGATTCTCGCTGCCATGTTTATGCCAGTCTAGACACACTTGATTCCCTTACGGAGACATATCAATACATAGGTTTTAAGATTCTTACTAGTCAGATATATTCCTCTGCGGGAAATATGGAGTTTTGAGTCCCTTTCACTGAGGAAGGTGTAGGTCTTGTCTATTCCATAGTTGGTTTTTGGAACGGTACCTGTGCTTATATCAAACTCTGGTTTTATGCATCACCCCACCTCTCCTTCCTCCTTAAGCAGGCATAAGAGTGTTTTCTAAATGTGAGACACTGTTCTCTTTCCTAACTCAGTTCAAGTGTAGCCATGTTTACAGGATCTTCATAAGTGATATCTTATGATAAGTTTCTTTTTCTGTGTGACTTATTTCACTTAGAATCATCGTACCTGAATCCACCCATTTTGCTGCTACTGGTCTTATGACATTGATTTCATGGCTGAGGGATATTCCATCGTACGTAAGTACCACAATTTTTTGAACCATTTTTATATTTCCTGGGATATTTAAGGTGTACCCAAGTTGAGGTCCTTGTAAGCAGTGCAGCCCTAAATTTTGGGGTGGCTCTGTCTTATTGATTTTCAGTTTTCCCAAGGTATATTCCCTAGACTGGAAGTGCCCTTGGCTCTGTAGCTCTGTTCTTTACTTGTTTTAGGGAACACAATGCACTCCTCCAGAGAGGCAGTTGGCAATTTACATACCGCCCATCAGCATAACAAGGCTCCCTGTTCTCCAGGGCCTGTCTTTCCTTTCTGGTTTTTACACATTTTGTGGATGTCCCTTTTGACCGGTGGGAAGTGATACTTCTTTGTAGTGCAGATTTTCATTGCCCACTTGCTTGCTTGGCCAAAAAGGGCGTATGCGTTTTCTCCTGAATATATTCAGGAGAAAACGCATACGCCCTTTTTTGCCAAGTGCATCATTGTCGAAGTTGTGCCCCTCTTCCTGTGCTTTAAAGGCGATTCCAACGTACCTCTTGAAATCTGTTTCCTGCTATTCTGCCTCGCTTTCAAGTCCGCCTCGTTGCCTTCCCTCATCAGATTTTTGGACGATAGTTGTCCTTTATTACTCGGCCAGTTTGTGAATTACTGTGCCCCTGAGCTCCATTTTTCAACTCGTTTTCTGTGAGCTGACCGCAAGTCCAAAATTTTGGTTCAGGACCTATGCTGGTTCCCGGTGGGTGGCTGAGACGTTGGTTAATTCTTCTTCCTGCCGGGAAATTACAGTGATATGTGCCCGTTCAAATGCCTAACAGCTACTCTCTCATTGGTTCTCCCTCTTCCCTTTCATCCTCTGCCAAATTGGCAACCTGTGCAAACCAGGAGGTTAAAGGGGCTGTCTCTCCAAGTTCGGAGGTTGATAGTAAAGCAGATGGAAACTCAAACTGGAGCACCAG